>NW_010533350.1:0-10232 GCF_000687285.1 Phaethon lepturus
CGCCTGGCAAATGCCTGAGGGCGTTTTTAAGGACTTGCGGTGCCTTTGCGGTCGGTTGGTGGTGGTTATTTTTTGCCTTGTTTTTGTTTCTTTCTGCGTCTGAGTCTCTCTGGGACGGGCTCTGCCCGGGGTCTGCCACGGCCGTGCCTGGTGCAACTGCTCCAGCGCCGGCCCCCACCCCGTTAGCCCCCGCTCTTAGCAGCAGCTCCGCGGCGATGCCAGCGGCCCCGTTCGCTCTGGGTGCATCGCGCCCAGTGCGAGCTGTGCCCCTCGCAGCTTGGCACCCACAGCCTCGGGTGTCATGGGGCGGTGGTTCCTCCCTGTGCCCAGACGGGGCACTGGGATTAAATGATTTGCCAGGGATCACGCGGAGAATCAGGGCAGGGTAATGATCCGAGTCCTGCTGCCGTAAGGCTGACTTTCCTCCCGAGAAGAGCCAAACCCTCCTGCAAGCACAGCCTTGTCTCGAGCAGGGGCCAGATCCTGCTCGGCGCAGAGCTAACCTCCCATCTCACCCAGCCACGCCGCGCCACTTGTTTACTTTCTTTTGCAAATGCCCTAGACCTTGACAACAACCTATTTTCCCTTCTGTTGCACAAAGCTTCTTTTCCTAGAAAGAGGCTTTGTAAGGCTCAGTCCAACCAGCCCAGCTCTCCTCCGTGTATGGAGAAGCAAACTTTAAATGACTGGCAGGGTTTGCTTCTTTGTAAGGCTCAGTCCAACCAGCCCAGCTCTCCTCCGTGTATGGAGAAGCAAACTTTAAATGACTGGCAGGTTTAGCTTAGCTTAAACACACCCAAAACCCACAGGCAGATCAGTTGGGAGGCTCAGTCAGATGCTACCCGAAACTACATTGTGAGACTGGCAGCCTGGTTTGCAGAGGAATCAGATAAGCTGTAAGTCAGCTTTTAAGTCCGCTCCTTAAACTTTTTCTTTTTAGTGCTTTTCATCTGTCTGCTCCTGCTTCAGCAGTCAACAAAGCTAGGAGAAAGCTTTTATTTTCTCCAGACTTTTCTCCTCTGTTTCTCCTCTTGCAGTGAAAACATCTTTTTTTTTTTTTTAATTTAACATTTTTGAAAAGGGAATTTTTTAAAAAAAATCATTCTCCTCCTTCCTCCATAATACTTCCTAGTTTTTGGGAGTTCTACTCCTTTGGCAGAGGATGGTTTGCAAGAGAATACAAGAGAAACAATGGTAACGAGAAACAATGGTAACAAGAAACAATGGTAAGAAAAGAAACAATGGTTCAAATTTACTTCTTCAGAGCACACAAAGTTTGATCCCGGAGTAGAAAGAGAGCTCCTTTGCTCATGGATCCAAACCTCTTTACAGCCACCCCTTCACCCTGGGGCCCTCCATCCTTTCCGTTTCCTTGGGGAGATGCCCTGACCATGCTCAAGCTGTTGGTGGCATGGGGTTGTCTCCTCCCCACACTGGTGATCACGTGCAGCTCCTACAATTTCTTCTCCATCTCTAATCTACAGCCCAGATTTTAAGTTTTAACCCAAAGTCAGTGCTGGTTTATTTTAATGTCCCAGGCTGTAACCCCAAGCTAGAGGCATAAATTCAGCCTAACAAGTTCCCCTTGGCCAGCTGAGAACACAGGTTAGAGATTAATCCAACAGCAGCAGATGGTCTGGGTTGAATGCTCGCTGCTTGCCCACGGCTGCTCCTTCCCATCTCCTCGGTACCTGCAGCCTGGCTTGGCATCTAACTGTGCTCTCGCCTGGGTGGATGAGCTGCTCTACGCAAAAACAAAATGCACAATTTGAAGCCTGATGTGCTGGGGACAGGGTCTGGTTGTGAAGCAGCTAATGCACCCACCAGCACCTACACGTGCACACAGGCATTTTCCAGCTGTTGAAGTCACCAGACTTCAAATCACTGCCAGTGGCTCCTAATGTCTCAGTTATCTTGTCCATGCAGGACAAGGATGCTGATGAGGACTCGGTTTAAACCGGAGAGGCCCTTCTCCAGGTCTCATCCCCAGTTCAAACCACCCTGAGATGATATGGTGAGTGGAGACCCTGGGGTAGTTAACAGGTCCCCTTGCTCCTGAGGAAGCCACATGACTGGTGTTCAGAGGAAGGAGTGATCCTGTAAGTTACCTCATCTTCCCTAGACATAAGACTTCAGGTTGAACCCCTGGATGGGTTCTTGTGCTCAAAAAATAATAACTCTCCCTTTCTCTCTCTCTCTCCCTCCCCGCTCTACACGGCTGCCTGTTTGCACAAACCTTGTAGGCTTCAGTTCTCCAGGACTGCAAAGGTACCATCAAACGAGGCTGGAATGATCACCTTGTCCACAGGTGGTGAACAGGAAGCAAACAGAGAAATAGCCTGATCACATCAGCCTGAATTCCTGCCAAAAACGCCAGGGATGGATGTTAAAAAGCCAGCACCCTCCCAAGGTGGTGATGAATACTTTGAGTATGTTACCTGTAACAGTCTATGGCAAACCCCCAATTTTCCATGCTTCTACACTAACGTGGGAGCTGTGGAGGCATATAGAAAGTCAGCATGAGTAAAAGACATAATTTTAATTTACCTGGAGGGGTATAAATCAGATGAGGAGGTGGTGGACATTTCTTCCTGCTGTGGACCTCACAGGACGGTCTATGAGCCATATAGGAGCTATGAGGAAAGCTTTCCCTGGTGTGAGGGTCATGTAAGACTAACATAAGCCCTGGCATGAGGGCTGGAAATAAAATAGGGGCAAAATGAGGAGGATGCTGAGCTACAAGAGCAACGCAGATCAGAGCAGGTCCCAGACACTCTTCCAGGTCTTCCTGTTGCAGCTTCTGGATTCACATGAGAGAGATGCAAAGCTGGGCTATGGCACTTTCCCCCAGCGTTAGCTGGAGACACTCAAGGGCAGCAGCCTGCAGGGTAGCCAGATGACTGTCACAGGGGAAAAGGCTTCTAAAAAGGCCATGTGCAAGACAACTGCAAGTATTGCAGGTAAAGCTATAGTGGATGTAAGCGCACTGAGGGGTTGTGCAGATCCCCCCTTCCATCTCTGCTGGAATCAAAGGAGCAGTAAAGGTCACTAGTAGTTCTGAAAGCGTCATGGGCCGGGGGTTGTTTCCATAACCAAGGGCAAAACTTGGAGAGGGTCACTGAGACATGGTCACCTCCACGATGCCTGTTGCCTGGCCAAGCCGAGCTGCCCTGCTCCTCTCCTCCAGCCCCTGACCAAGGCAGGGGGTCTCACACGCGGCTGGAGGAAATTTAATAGGCTTGGAAGAGGGAGCAGCCTTCAAGATGGGTTTGTAGGAATTGTTTGACCTATTTCAGCTGACTCCTTTGGGGTGAGATAAGCTATGCCCTAAGACAGCCATCCCTAGCTGTAAGGGGAGCGCAGGATGACTAGCCCAGGGATTGGAGCTGATGGCCTGCTGGAGCATCAGGCAGCCCATGGCAGCACCCCTCAGCATCTGGCCACTTCTGCAGGCTCCGAGAGCTGAGAGAGTCAGCTCTTGACTGGCCCTGTGATCAGGAAGGTGCAATAGGCTCCTGGTGTTTTTGCATGGGGACCCAGGGGCCCTGCCTGGGTCCTAGTGGCAGGACACAAAACAGCTTTTGGTATCCCCCAGTTTTCCTTCCTGAAAAATAACATGATCCCTATGTCAACTACATAAGCCCTGCCTGGAAAACCCAAGCAATAAAGGACCCTCGACTGGAGATATTCCTTGATCTTTAGTAGCCCTGCAAGTAATTTTCCCGGGTTTGCAGGCAAGTTTTGAACGTGGCATTAGGCTGAGGTGACATGAAATACAAGTGGTCTTCAAGAGAGTGTTATCCAGTCACGGTATTTTATTTTTTGCCTGCTTCTAAATGCACATTGAACACAAAGAAGTAGGGAGCTGGCTGGTGGGCTGATGTCTGTGCTTGCTTGTACAGGGATTATTGGGCACCTGGGATTTTCAGTGGCACAACACTGTTAGGGATAACAGACAGTGAGCATCCTTGGGGATCTCGCCTGTGAACTTGGCTGTGAACAGAATCAAGCCCCTGAGCCCCTGGCAATGGAATGCTTCAGTGTTCCCATTGCATCCTGGAATAAAGCACCTCCACAGCCAGTCAGCTGTATTGTAGCAGTATCCTTTTTTTTCAGTCGATGTGCTGCATATGGTATGTTTGCCCATAATGATGAACAGACAGTCCCAGCAGTCCATCTTCAGAGACAGGAGCTGAAATTTGGGTGCTATGAACAGACCAGGGCTGTGATGCTGGCAGGTACCTTTACCACTGAGACAGAACTAATTATATTTCCAGTTGCATTAGTTCTCTCCATTTTAAAGCTGAAACCCTTAGAGTCAGCAAGTAAGGGAATGCCAATGCCAGAATAAAAAATAAATAAAACAAAAAAGAAAAGAAAAAGCCTTCTTTTGAGAACCCAAAAGGCACAGCAACCAGAGGAAAATAAAACACGTCCCAGAACTATTATCTTGCTGTAACTCTGTGCACAGCTACAGTATAAATAGCCTATTCCGGGAAGTGCTCTTTCCATGGTTGCATCTATGGGCTTAGATTTAAAGTCAGATTACCTGATCTAACAAATTGAGGAGTATCAGCTGATCCACAGCTGAACCAAGTTCATACAGGAGCAATGCTGAGTCTCCTAATCTTCTGCCTCAGTTTCTGAAATCATCTCCCTTAAACCAGTAATTCTCAAACCCCAATGCCTGGGCTGTGACCCAGCAGTATAAGGAGCATCCTAAAGGACTGCCCTCAAAATACTCAGGCATAAGGCATAAGCTAAAAACCTATGCTTGGTCTCCATACCAAGCTCGATATTTCCTTTGTGTTCACCTCAAGTGTGCGAGTGAGAAAATACAGCCCTGTCTACAGTTGCTGCTGGACAGAAAAAGTCCCATTTACTGCCTCCTCCATCAGGCAGGAAGGACCTTCAGACTGACACTGGAAGGTCACATACTTCATTGCTATCTTGTTTTCCATGATATTGCAGCCTGCTGCTGCCCAAGGCTGAGGACCCAGCCGCTCTGGGCTCGCTTAGGAGATGTCATGGACTGGCTGCCATCCGCAGGTTTCATGAGGAGAAGTCAACTGGCAAGCTGCGGGTCTTCATATTGCTTGTGTGTTTTGAAATCTGTTCCGCTTTACTAAAGAGCAGGAGACCAGCACAGCACCATGATCCCAGGATAAAAATAGTGGCACTGCAAAGGTCTGGCATTTTTAATTTTTCAATCTGGTTTCCTTTTTTTAAATGCAAAAGTGACTATGATTGGGGTTTTTTCTCCCAAAGTTTTTTCAGAGCAGTAGGCGTGCGGCAGTGCCTATGGGAATCAATGAGGTTTGTGCTCTTAGGTGATCCAGGAAAGGACTGATGTGGATAGCAAGGCAGTTTTTAAGATCTGCAAGGAGAATTGCATGCCCAGTGTCACTGTGTTCAAATAGTAATTTTGTTTCTAAGCCTCCTACAGAGTGCTAAAATGCTCCCCGGCCATCAGAGGACCTGGGGTGCGTGACACAGAGGAGACCTGGAGCCAGCAATCCTGACACCCTCAGCTCAGTTGTGCCAGATGTGACGTAGGAGGCTGGAAATCCTCAGGTAATCTCTTGGACCACATTCAAACCACTTCCTATGGAGTCTGATAAAGCTTTAAACATCTGTGCTGGGGGACGGGTGTGAGCAGTGTCATCCAGAACAGCAACAGAGCCAGCGTGCTCTGCAGCCAGCGGGGAGCTGCAGGGTTCTGGTCAAACAACCCTTAGATGGTGCTTTTATTTTTTCCCATTGATGGTGTGCAGAACGAGGGGTCTGGCAGCTCTGGAAATGTGAAGTCCTGAGGTAACCGTGGTTTTCATGATAACGGTAGGTACCCAAGTCTGGAAGGAGCTCCACAGCTGGCAGTTTGAGGAGAACCCTTGGTTTTACAGTGCTGCATCTGGTGAGCAAATTTCTCCCAGCCCTACATGGTGACCAGTTCTCCCTGATGTTTGCAGCTGGAAAACTACAGAGCAAAAAGCCTCACAGTGCAATATCCTAAGCCATTTACTACAGAACAAAGCAATTAAGGACCAGAAACGCTTCCAAACGAAGTGCTACAGAGACATGACGATGTTGTTATTTGGGCTGGAGCTGAGCCCGGGGCCTGTGGCTAGACCTGTCACAACCCCACACCTTCACACCAGAGCCTGGGCTGTGCTGGTGTTCCCCTGTCACAGGGCGAGAGCTTCCCTGCAGCCACCGAAAGAGCCCAAACACTTTCTTCTGTAATCTGTCGTGACTGTCAGGATGCCAAGAGACATGCCAGACCTAGACCCTGGGCCAAAACAGCTATGTAGACATGCCCAGAAAGGAGAGCTGGCGCAAGGTATTGTATAAAGTGAGATATGTGAAGCTGCAGGCAAATAGTTTGGTAATCACACGGGTAGGTTAGGCTTGGCAGAGGGCAGAGCGCGTCTGCTCATCCAGAAAGGAAGAAGCAAAACTTTATTAGCTTGGAAAAGGGTTGGAGCCTGTCTCAGGGGGAGCTCAGGAGACCTTCAAGGGGTTAAGCAAAAGTAAGTGCCCCAGAAAGGTTAAGGTGAAGGACCCAGTGATGTCCCAGTGAGGCCACAAACAGGTTCTCAAAAGAGGTTTTCCCGGAAAAAAAGATCCCATTCTCAATAATGAATCCCATTTCATGATAAGGTTCAGGAGTGACTGGAAGAAGGAGCACCTTGCTCAACGTTTGCGCAGGGGGATCCTCCACCTGTCTCTTCACCTCAGTGTTGACCCAGAAAGTTAAACCTCAAACGATGGGAGAGGACAATTCAGTCCCCACAGTTGGGGGTAACTATGGCACAGCGAGTCAGCGAGGCAGACCATGGACACACCACACAAAAGCATCGTGCCTAATTAGCTCTGGTAAGATGGGGATATATTCCCAAAGAGGTTGTTACCGGTGCTCACGGCCGTCCAGTCACAAAGTCTCACAAAGCCGATCTATTTTCAGCCCAACCCACTCCATACCTTGATTGCTACACTTAGGTAAACACGCTGTCGCTCCTTGGCATTTTGCCTTGCTAAGACCAAAAATACAAGTGGCACAGAAAATAAGAGAGGCCGTTCTCCTTCGCCAGGAAAAATGATGCTATTTCTGAAATAAACTGTTTTTAGTACACCTCACCGGCCATGCACATATACATGTATGTATAAATATACTTGAGCTAGAGGTCCAGCTGTTGGCATCGTGTACGCCTATATGGGGACAGAAACAGAGAGAGAATTATGTACATATAAACCTGGACACACCTTCAGTCTGTGTCTGAATGCAGAGTCTTTGTTATGTTGAGATATCAGGGTTTGACTCCCCTTAAAACAGGTTCACACATACTGGTCTAAGCTCAGACCGGTGGGTTATCGTCTGTTCTGGAGAGCTGCTTCTGCTGTGGCTGTCCTTAGGAAGGGTGACCACCATGATGCCCATGCTGGGATGTGCTTTGCATCCCATAGTGGAGCTGGGGGTACAGAACAGATACTCTGGGGACCCCTCTGAGCTAAAGAGCTGTAACTTCACTGCTGGTGGCTGTGCACGCTGGATAGTGTCGTCCATTCCTGGCTCATGTCCTTGGTTCTCCATGGGCTGAGGTGGCCTCACACGAGACAAAGCACCGCACAGGAGGCATTTCATGGGTCATCCCCCAGTCAGCATCCCTGGGGCTGAACCAGAGCAGGCTCGAACAGATCCAAATCAGATCTCAGTCCACAGCAGACCTTGTTTTTGAGGAACGACAGTGACACTGGCCAGATCTCGGAAGTCACATTTTCAGTTTTCCCCTTAGTAAGTAAACACATAGAAGTCAACAACAGATGGAGCATCACATGGAGTTACACAGGTCAGCATAACCCATGAGTCTGAAGAAGAAATAATTTGGAGGGAGAAGCGCTGGGAGATTATTCTGAGAGATTGAGAGTGAAAAATACTGACGTGAGCGGCCGCCTCGGCGATATGCAGCTGAAAGTTTTGGGTTTGTGGAAGAAGACAAAGATGGGCAGATAACAAAGCAAGCCGACAGCTCCTGGGTAGGAAAGTGGTGGTGTTTTTTTTCCTTTGGCTGGAGACTAGAGAACGCAAGAGAAAAGGTGTTAAACTGATAACGAAATGGGCAGGAGTAAAGCGGGCAAATGCAAAACAAAACCAGATTTTGTGTGACAAGAGCAGATCGAAGCGATGTGGCAGAGAGGAAAGGGAGCTTTTTCAGTAGTTATATAGTACTGTGGGGAGTCTGGGGTGACAAACGAGGGATTCAGGCGAGTGGAGTGCTGCAGTAATGGGCTGTTACATGTGGAGGAAGACGGAAGGGAGGAAAAGGAGCAGAGGACACCTATTAATAAAAAAAACCCACATTCCATTTAAGATTTATTGATAGCTCAGAGCCAGAGAGTCTTTCATGCCTTTGCATCTTTGAGCTAACATTACCCAAGAGTGGGTAGTGGCGGGGATCCGTTATGAGCCATTGAATTGAAGTGGAGAAAAGCTCCAGCCTTTAATATGCAGAAATGAAAAGACTTTGGTTAATAGAGAATTCGGTCCGAGAAACCTGCGCTGTAATAGCAGAATAGCATTAGCGTTTCTGAAAACACAGCTGGTCATTTCAGAACACGCAATATGACGCATCGAAAAATGAAATCTCTCAGTTGAGGACCTCAGTATGGTGGCTGTGGATGAATTCAATGCTGGATGAAAAATTAATGGTGGCCTTGGGACTGGTGTTTACTAGCTAGTGACATTCAAAGCAAGGGCAGTCCCATCTGGTCATGGGGAGAGCAGTGACGGTGCAAAAAGATGAAGTGATCACTGTGGACAAGCAGCAGGCCATGAGCTCACCCCAAAGGAGGGCCAGAAAGGACTGGTTTCCTCTTGGAGGTGTGGGGCTGCGTCACTCGGAGAGGGATGCAGAGGTAAGATTGCTTCCACACAGGGTGTTAATGAAACAGGTACTGTGAAGTTCCCCTTAAAAACAATGTGGGGAAGTTGGGAATGGTGAGTCACCAAAATAATCTGGCCTCGGAGGGGAGAGGATGCAGGACACAGGGCTGACTAATCTAGCGAAGAAAAATGTGACACTAGCAGAGAGCTGGGAAGCTGAGGTCCAGGTGAGTTTGCATTGGAAAGAAGGCAGGTTTTTTTTAACAAAGGATGGTGACAAATGATTAGGACACACTTGAAGGGCAGCAGTGTATGTTCCCCACAGTGAACCTTGTGTGCAGCTAGCAGACACCTTGGCAGGCCATGGAGGGAACGAGGCACCTTGGAGGCACCGTAACTCGTCTGGTCCATTTTGAGTTTCTGCTGGAAGATGGGACGAGTGTGTCCTGGCCTCCATCAGGATTTCAACAGATTTAGGTAGATGAATCCTGTACCTGATACTTTCAAATCAATGCTGCTCCCATGGCAAATTGTGCTTTAAGCCAGAAGATGAGGTGCCCAGAGGGGTAACTGGTGTCTTTAATAGCCTGTGAATGGTTGGGATTGGGAGGGACTGAGGTTCGGATTTTCCAGGCTCCAGCCTGTGCATCCCTGCTCACGCTGCGTGAGATTTACCTATCGACGGCTCTTCATGCTGAGCAAATATTTGTCTTATCATGGTTTTAATGTGCCCATCTCAGTGATAGCTAAATGTCAACCACAAAACAAAGCAGCGCTGCCTGGGAAGGACCCCGCTCTCTGCCACGTGTTTCTTGTGTGGCTCGAGGTTTTATCAGCATGTCCGGTGCAAAGTCTGACAGTAAAACTACATGAAGAAACCTTCTATTCCCAAAGGTGGTGTTTGAGGGGAATTTTGGGCGTTTTGGCTCATTGAGGCTGCTGTTGCAGTCCATGCAGTATTTGTATCGGGTATGCTGATTGATAATGGTCGCTGAGACCAAGCCCCCTCTTTTTCCCAGTGTCTCTGTCGTTTCTGACACCCGTTTGCTCTCTGGTGTTTGAAGCCAAGTTTCTTGTCCGGTGACGGGGTGTCCCCCCATCTGGAGGGGGCTGCTGCGGGGACCCGCGGCTCCGCAGGCCACTGTGACATTTGGAGTGACCAGGAGGTCGCTCAGCTGCAAGAAAACAAAGGCAGCGACCGTCCTGCAGTGCGCGGCAGCAGGGAGCTGCCCCGGCAGAGGGGAAACACAAGCAGTACATTTAAGACCACATTCCTTCGACTTTCTGTGAAAGATTTTTTAAAATCACTGGCAAATCTTTAATCTTCTTTCCTTGTCTCTCCCCTCCCCTC
>NW_010533351.1:0-323 GCF_000687285.1 Phaethon lepturus
TATGATAAGCTATGCCAGCCCTTTCCCCCGCGCCGTGTCTGACATCGTGTAGCCATTTGAAGAGGCCATAATTACAGCAATTGTTAGGCATTTTTCTAGCCTTTTCTCCCTTCTTTCGTAGGTAATGTTATGTGACAAATCACTTTGCCTGACATTTGCATCTCTGAGCACTCTGCCAAAACACCACCGGTAGCCCGGCTGCGTTGCGGCGCGGGAACGTAAGACGGTGCAGGCGGGGTGCCATAACGTGCGAATCTCAGTTTAGTGGGTGAAAATGATCCATGCAGCCATGCTGGGAGAGAGCTGGGGTTTTGACGGGTGTG
>NW_010533351.1:368-602 GCF_000687285.1 Phaethon lepturus
GGTGGTGCCGGTAAGGAGGGAAGTGTGCCGGGACCGGTGCCTGGGCTGCTGGTTGCTGGGTGTAGGATACAAGCAGGCTGTGTTTGAAACACTGAACCACGGGATGCTGCTAAATCAATACCAGCGAGGAACCTGAGCCAGATTCCCCGACATGGGCACCTGAGTGGGATGGAGCCGGAGCCTGGTCCCAGCCCCGCGGCTGCTCCTCAGCTGGTGCTACAGGTCTCCATCGGC
>NW_010533351.1:644-1957 GCF_000687285.1 Phaethon lepturus
GGCTGCTCTGGAGCCGGGGAAAATCATGCCAGCGGAGGAGCGCTGCCGAAATCTCCCAGCTGGCGTTCAGCTCTGCAGCAGGAGGATGTTTATCCTAGAAATGCTCTCTCCTGCCTGTTGGTGTGCTGGGCAGGAGGCTTGTGGCTCGGGCACAAAAGCAAACGAAAATTTGGGAGCTGTCAGCTCTCTGCCAGTGCCAGGTATCTAATTTCTGCTGGAAGAAGGAAGCCTGCGGAGGAGCGCTGCCGAAATCTCCCAGCTGGCGTTCAGCTCTGCAGCAGGAGGATGTTTATCCTAGAAATGCTCTCTCCTGCCTGTTGGTGTGCTGGGCAGGAGGCTTGTGGCTCGGGCACAAAAGCAAACGAAAATTTGGGAGCTGTCAGCTCTCTGCCAGTGCCAGGTATCTAATTTCTGCTGGAAGAAGGAAGCCTTGCAGTCTCTCTCCCATCCCACAGGGTCAGCAGCAGACTAAGTAGCATGCTGGAATAAAGGGGGGAGAAAAGAAGAAAGAAAAATTGTAGAATAAGTGATGTAGATGTATTTGAAAGGCAGAATGTTGCTGGAGGGCTGTGCAGAGTTTGCTAACCTGTGTGTGTTAGCTGTGTAGCCGTTCAGACCAGAGATGCTGCACCGCTCTATTGCTCTAAATCACTGTCCTGCCCCACGTGTCTCTGTGCGCCCGACCTTCGATCTGTCCACGCGAGGACCTGGAGACTGAATTAAGATGAGCTGTTTGTAAGCAGGTAGGAAGAGCAGAGATTCTCCCATCACCTAGGACAACCTTCGCCGGCAGGCAGATCTCCTGCAGAGAGAAGTTTGGTCGCCTCTTAATTCATCCATGGCATTGCTGTCTTGTAAACCCTAAGGTCGTCTGTTCTTCGCCTGCGTGGGTAACAGCGCGCACGGTCTGTAAAGCCAGGCAAGCGTCCAACGCGCCGTCCTGAACGTCCACCACGCACTTGTGTACTGAACTGCATTGCAGCGCTCCCCCGCTCCGCTCCTGCTCGCGCTGATGGCACAGGCTGCAATTTCCTTGTGCTTCGTTTTCTACCCTCCCTCTTCTCTCCTCCTCGCTTTTAATCTTTGCTTAACTTGTTGTGCAGGCAATTGCATGGCATTTAGTGCGTGGTGATGTGTGTTTGGGGCCTGGGCTGGAAATACAGCTCATTATCTGGAGTGGATAATATTAAGCACTTTTCTCTGTTGGCCATTTGATCACAAGGTTATCCCGTTTGATGGTTTTATACGCTGGAATTGATTGCATGGGAAATATTTAGCCAGCGCGGCTGAAACGCGTGTCTCCCCGCAGGCTG
>NW_010533352.1:0-14460 GCF_000687285.1 Phaethon lepturus
GGCAGCGCGGAGGCGTCCGGTGGGGAAGGGAGCCGGGGGATGCCCCTTCCCTCCGCGCCTCCATCAGGCACGGGCAGTCACCGTGCCGCAGGCACGGCCCGCTCTGCACTAACTGGGTGAGCTTTAACGGGGTGCCACCTCTGGCACCGAGCCCTTCGGGGGTGCCAAGGGGCTACTTGCTGGTGCTGGGTGAGGGGTGCAGGCTGCCGCGCCCCAGGAGAGAGGCTCACGGCACGTCAGGCGGCGGCGCTGTAGCGTACAGGCCGTGGGCTCACAGGCAGCAGACCCCCCCTCCCGCTGGGGCTATCCCTTTTTTCCACAGAGAATCAACAGAGATCGCCCAGCGCTCAGTATACTTAAGGCTGAAATTCAGATCCCTGTTCCAAACCAGACACAGCAGAAGTTTGACTCTGCATGTCCTACATGCCAAATGTGTCTCTTAATTACTGGGGTATGAGCCCCTCGGAGGGTAGAAGAAGGGGCATGAAGGAGTTTCCTCTTCACGATGGGGAATTCAATCTTGGCTCCAAGAAATCTTGCCTGTTAAAACTGTTTGATTTACTGCCACAAAAAATTTTGGTCAAATCACCATTTTCTGTCCTGCCCCCCACAAATCTAAATTGAAAATGCCCTATTGTGCTTTTAAAGAACTTCACTTGCCTTCCTGAAGTTTCTTGCCTCATACACTGCACAAATTTCATAGCAAGCAAAACAGCAATTCCAATTCCCTACCATTAGTTTGTACATTTAAAAAAAAAAACAAACGGAGGCAGAGGACTGGTGGAAAAGTAGTCTGCAAACACATGACCAAAGACTGAATCACAACCTACATAATGTAAAGGTACTAATAAATTGTACAGTTAAATTTCTTACTATTACTTGCTAACCTTTATTTTGCACAACTTGAGTTCATAAACCTAATAATATTGTTGTAATAGCATTTTTTGTTGACTTATAGCAGATTCATCACACAAACAGAAAATAAAAATTCCACTATAAGGTGTGATGTTGCCACTCACCTCTGCTACTTGAGCAACTAAGTGCTCACAGCAGTGGCATGTTGTCATCTTTGTGAACCACTGCTAGAAGAGGCCACCTACCAGCAGGCTACAATGGTATTTTCTGATTCTGACTCTATTTCTACCTTGAGGTGCACTGCAGGCAAGCAAGGGAACAGGCTGTAACACCTTGTATTTTCTTTCTTTCGCCCTTGCACAAGGGTTTTCCCATTGCCTTACAAAAGCAATTCCCTTTTCTGACTCCAGGTTGTTTTATCCTGTCTCAGGTTTTCCTCCCAACCCACTGCTACCACATCGTTTCCCTCCCTGACCCCCTTCCTGGCTGCTTTTTGTCCTCCCATGGTTTACCCCATGTCTGGAGGTACTTCACCAGCAGGTTCAACTATCCCGGCTCCTGCTCCGTAACTCCATCCAACCTGTTCCATAATCAATTACTTGCCGTTCCGCCTTAGTGCAGCCACCTGCTCCCGCAGTCAAACATCTTTGAAGTAAACAACTTTACTCCATACTGCACAGCAAAGTAGGGATTGAAAGCTGAAAGAAGAGCACCTTCTTATTCTAGTTCTCTTTGGCTGCCCCAATCCAATCTGCTGGGGGCAGGTTCTGCTCAGCATCATGGCTGGACCTTGCCCAGGAACAGCCGAGTCTTTAAGCAATTCAGATGCAAAGCTTGGCATGTGTTAATGGCAGCTTCTAATAATTTGATGAAGTTTTCTCATTATTTTAATAAAAAAATGCCCAGAAACAAATAGCTGAAATGCTGTTCAAGTCACCACCGAATTTCAAAACCCTGCTAGATTATTAGAATTAAATACCAATTTAAATACCTCTATGAAAAAAATACCTTGACCCAAAGAAAAGATGTTAATGTTCTTAAGGGTAAGGTTACCATGAGATAAAGGTGTACACGATTGGGCTGCATTTATTTTTAATAGATTTTTTTTTTCCTGTATAAATTTTTGTGATACCTGTTTTACATATATGAAAATATGTTAGCATGAGGAATAAATGATATGCTTTTTAATGCTGCATATATTTGTGCAGTATTGCACAAAATTGCACATGCTTTGATGTTCAGATTGGGAAATTAATCACCATGGTTCTATTTTTTCCATGAGTGGGTGACCTCCATCTTTATTACCAATTCTCAGTTCTATTCAAAACATATGACACTTTATCTTTTCATTAGATTATTAAACAGACTTCGGTGACAGGACTGAAACTCACACAGAATAATATTCTTGTGTGTAAAGATATTCATTATATTGTTACAGTACACTGCATTTTGATATTTCAAAACACTTAAATGAAGACATACTTGGAAGCTATCAGACTACTTGGAAGTAAAGATTCACAGCCTCCACACAGTTGAAAGTACGGGTTTTAAGAAGCAAATTGTCAAGAAAAGGAAGTCAAACTTTTTAAGGGCAGCTATATTAGGCAAACGTTAAACAGTTTAAGTACAGGCGTACTCAGAAATTTTGTTATAAAACTGATAAGAACCCACTTAGTAGGATGAATTAGACTCTTTTCCACAAATTTTACACGATTTCAAGATACATGCTGTGTTCAGGGGAAACCAGGCTCTCTCAAAGGCTACTAAGAGAAGCCTGCAGCCTCGTAAAGACAGAGACTTGGCTGGAGCATTCACCTTGTGATCTAGGGCATGTGAATTCAGGTTCCTCCTTTTCTGTGTTTGAGCAGGGACTTGAACTTGGCTGTCCCGTAGGCCAGCTGAGTGCCCTAACGTGAGTACGTAGACTCCTGGTGGGATTCATCTCGGCTACCTCCAGGTGTCCCTCCACAGGGAATGAGCCAGCTGTGGCAGCAGAGTCTCGTAACACACCTCGTGCTAGAGGAAAGGCTGAGGTCAGTCCACATGAGCTCAGGCTCCAAAGTGACCACCTTTTCCTGTTTAAGGACACCTTGGGATGACAAGCTCCAGTGTACCCACCTGTACTGTAGATGGTGACATTTAGTTACACCTTCCCAGCTAAGCTTGTTTTTCTTGCTGGCTAATCAATGTCTAATTACTTATACAACTGGACTAGCTTCAGTACAAAAAGACTCATGTAAGATGACAGGTATGTACGCTAAGAAACTAGGCATATAGTTTTTTTAAAACGTCTCCCCTATTCCATCCTTAATTTTTTTGTACGAATGTCAGCATTTGTTTAAACTGATATTACATTCAGAAAATGCGTACTTCAATAATTTTTTTCAGGTCTAGTATCAGTAGCTATCACTACTAGCAAACTTATCAAAGATAATGCATAATTTCAATAATATCCATAAAATTTCCAGTATTCTGGAACCATAACTTCTACTTAACCAGAAGAACATCTCTTCAATGGATGGCTATTTCTCCCCACTGAGGCGAACAGCAAAACACAAAAACTGAACACAAGCAGGATAAACCAAAATCAGCACTACGTGAAGTTTATCTTGTAGTGATTTAAAAATGATTTCTAGTGCCAGGATTTCTGAATTATGGGAATCGTCATTTTCTCACAGCAGAGAGAAGGCTATTTTTAGCTTACAGATATGAATTGAGAGTAGTATACTTTACAGCCAATTTGTAGATAGCATCATTATAGGCACTTACCTAGGCTTGATCTCGTGTTAGATCGCTCTATTATCGCATGCTTACTGGGGTTGTTTAATACTGAGCGTTTGGCTAGCGAGATGTCTGCTGTGACTCGTGTAATTGATATACTGCAAAAATAAAATACAGTAAAATAGAACAGAATGTTATTTATCTTGCAGGGATGAAGGGAGAAAAACAGACTTGTTTAACACCAGAAGATGTCTAAGACTACAGGAAATCAAGTTCTCAGCAGCACAGTTTGCTTTGCACAATGTGAACACAGAAGAAACTTTTATTTAATACTGTTACAAGAACTATTGATAAGACATCCCCCCTTTCTGCACAGCACCCAAATGCGGTGTGACCACTGACTCCAAAGCTACACATGGCTGAGGAGAGGGAGGCAGGAGGAGGTCAGAGACGTGCCGCCGAGGACGAGACTTCCCTGGGGGCTCCAGGCCTGATGTGGCTAGACTTTGCACCAGTATCCCTCGTATGAATACGCTGGTTTCTCCTTTCCCTACTAATTTGTTAAAATGTACTGAACGACAACTTGGCTTGCTTTAACCATATCTGTAAGACATACAGGGATATGCAGAGTTAACAGGTAAAGGTAAGGCTTAGCAGAGCAACTAGTACAGCTATATAATTCTTATTTTTGTTGTTCAGTTTACTAGCATACATTTTTTAACAGAGTGCTAGAGTTACCTATAATTTTCCAGAAAGATCCAGCAATATGCTGGCCACCCAAAAATGTGGACTGCAACACAAAGAAGCAAGCAAATGAAAACTCAGGGCTGAGTAGCTGGCAGGCTCAGTTTTGTGTTTATGAGAAAAGATGAGCCAAGAACGAAGTGGCTACTTCCAGTTGTTTGCACTGACCTGCTATATAACCTTCTGCATATTCTTCTTCCTAGGAAAACAGTTAACTAAGTTTGTTTTGCTTTACAGGGTCAAAACGCAGCCTTTGGATAAATTCCCTTTCAAACTCTCTGGTCTAATGAGGTTTAGGGGTCACATTTTTCCAGTGCTGAGAGTTAAATCAGACTGATGATATTCCCTTGTTCTTCCTTGTATGATTTTACTTGCAATTTAAAAGGAGGAAATGGATTTGCTAAGAAGAGGGAGGGCTCCTCTCTAGCAACACGCACAGTCAGATGCTCTTCATCTGAACTGTAACCAAATAGGTCATTTTCCCAGTGTGTATGTATTTATCTAAAACCCTATAAAATGTCAAAAAGCCAGAAGTTAATACAGAAAAACAGAATTATTTGCATAATGCTGATTAGTAACATCATTTTGAAAATTTAGGCATGATTTAACTTAAGCTAAAAACTTAACCAAAGATTCTGATGTCTGGCACAGCTCCTCACAGATAATGCCATTCGCCTTAAAATGAAATTCAACATGTAATTTGCGGCACTCAAGTTATCTTTACTTGCTAATTGATGGACACTACAAATGTTTACAGCTTTTTGGTTTTGGCTAGTTTTTTGGGGGGGTTTTCTTTGGTATGTTTTTTTTTTCTTTCCTGGCAGTCTGCCTTCCTACATGCAATAGAAAATAATTTTTCCCTTTTTCAAATGCAATTATGGTATATTGAACAAAGCTAGATTTATCAGTCTGAAAATGCTCTTTTTCATTTTAAGATCTTTTAACACCTTGTCAAGATAATTTTAATGTCTTTTGAGATATGTAACACCAGGAAGAACAAGTCTGCTCTCGAAATAAAGGGTATATATGTTCATATAGCGAAACAATTGCAACAGGAGTGGTGACAGCTTGACAGCAGAGTGGCAGTGAAAGCAGCAGCATGAATCTAAGAACCTCCTGTACCCATCTGTTGAGGACCTTGAGTACCAATTCAGATTGCTACTGAAGTTCGTGATGCTTCAAATCTGCTACTATAGGTATCAATTGCATTGAGAGTATTTGTGGATTCACCTTGCCACAACTGATCTACAACTGAAAATTAGATACGCTCTAAAATACATTAAGACACAAAGATGCAACAACTTTTTTTCTGCTTGCAACACTCACTATTTGGTTAACTTCCAGTTCTGTAGGTACCTGTCCAAGATTTGACAACCCTCCATAATATAAAGGACTACCAAGCAGTTAGGTCTCAACATCACCATTCTGACTGAGAAAATCCAACAGCTTAAACCACTATGTCTGGTATATTAAAGAGCTGAAGCTATTGACAGAAAACTTCATGCTTCCTCTTGAAAGTTTGACAGCACCAGGACACATAGAATAGTGTTATTGCTCTGCCTGCTTCCAAGGTACACAGAACATCCACTGAAGTTACAGATACTATATCAAGACCTTCCCGTTTTCTCAATTCCTCCCCCCAAATGTCAACCCACTAGCACACACTGATCTGTGGCCCGATCCAGTAGCAATATAATCACATGTGGAGAATCCACCTGAAGTCTCTGCTCCATGGGTCCGTAATGTCTGAACCACACAACATGCCACTGCTTTTAGAGATGGATTATCATCTGATATTGGTACTGCAGTAATGCCTGGAGGCTCAAACACAAATCAGATCGGACCTTGCCGAATACGCTGTGGGGGACCACTCAGATTAAAACCCAGCGATGTGCAGCCTGTCTGCTCCCAAAGGTGACCGTACTTCAGCAAGGTGGGGTACTGACATCCCCCCAGCAGTCCTTTGGAGGCTTCCCATTATAGAGTCTCACACTACTGTCAAACCCAGCTCCCAGCTTGAGAGATCATGAGTTTGACAATCACATATATTAGATAGTCTGAATCTCGTTATCACTCCTTCCAAGTTAGATGCCACTGTAAGCAGCTACAGCTGAGGTGGAACGGTGGCCCTCATCAGCTTGTATAGAACCCAGGAAGCATTGATCAGATATCACTTAAAAATACTTAAATGTAAGATTTTTTTAATAGTACACGTTTATTAAATCTGTAGATAAATATCTAGCAATCTGGAGTATGAATGTCAGTCATGAACAAGAAGACATCCTTTTTTCCACCCTGAACAAATACACACTCCTGCATACTTTGCACTGCAATACAGCCTTAGCGTGCTCTGCTAAGGAAGCACTATAGTCCACTGAACAAGGAATTAGCTGCCATTCCTCATTTCCTACACATATTTTGCCGAAGATGTCATTATTTCTTAAAAACCCAGTAGTACCTAAACAGGACGTGAACTCAGGTAGACTTGGATTGCAAAGTACTTACCGCCCTTCGAATCTATGTTTTAAAAAATCAAATAATGCTTTTTGCATCATATCTGTTACCTAGAAGCAAACAAACAACAAATTAATAATCACACTGGAAACTCATACTTGACGCTAATAGTAATATGTAAGAAAGCTGACAGTAAAACTTGTATCTGAACAATATGATTGGAATGTAAGTAATTTATTCTTAATCTGAATTCTGATATGAAATAAAATACAGGTTAAGCAGGTATCTGGTAGAAGTAAAAACTGCCTATGTTTTTATCTATGATATAAATTATGTTATTCAGTTTAACTACCTTTGAACATTCAAACACAAATGGAGCACAATGTTTCTGGCAAAATAAAAGGATTCACAACAATCACTTACCTCGTATCCCTTCAGAGAAGGCCCCACTAAAACTACTGGTCGCATAGAAGGCACTACATCATAGGGAGGGATGTGCTCTGTCTGCAAAACAGAAAAAGCTTTCAGCAACACAGCACCTAGAGAAAGTGTTACACATTAGGAACTCTGAATTTCCAGTGATGTCACCAACACAAGAATCATGGATTCATTAACTTTTCCCAGAAATTGGTAGTACAAGGTAAGGACGTAACAGGTTCAGGGATTTCTTTTGATAAAGTTTTTCTCTGACTTTTTATTTTCTCGCTGTTTTCCTATTTGCTCTGAATAGCTACAAAACTTATTCTGGAGACATTCACACGTCCCACTCCATAATTCCTAACTGGTTAACTGAAAAGGTTATTTCTAACAGTTAATGATTTGAAATAACTGACTCTAGAGCTGTGACACCTTTGTTTCCCACCAAAATATTATGTAGGCAAATTATGAAGGAGAAAAATAAAACAAGAAGGGAAGGGGAAGCATAACACATCTCTTCTTATGTTCAGATCTGCCCACTGCTCAGCAAAACATTGTGACACCACTGGAAATTCCCATGGGAGCACTCATCGTCTGACTTCCACATCTGCATCCCCAATTCACTTGCAGATGAAATCAAAATAATGACTGATCAAGTTAGTATTTATAGAAAATTTTCATAAACAGAACTTGGGATAGCAATTCTTCCACTTTGGGAAGTTCCTGTCACTACCCAAGAATGGATTCTGTTAGTACAATATTCACCAAACTACTTACTGATGTATCGTGTACAATTTATAAAAATATTTTAATATACAAAGGTAAAAAGACTGCCCGCTTCCAAAGATTTCAAAAACTTTTGTATTGTTTTCAAAATAAAATATAAACAAAATAAACTGTTTTTTTTTTCTTTAATAAATGGATATTCGATATATATCACCAAGAATGAATCTTATCAGAAAGAGTTTTTTGTCTGTAAGGGAGGATGTAGTTTATCTTTGTCTTAGGGAAAAAATGATTGAAATCCAAACCCAGGAACGTGTGGGTGATATGGAAAAAGGTATGCTAGATCTATTTTTCAAATGCCTACATAGTACAAATACATCAGTCAAGATCACAGAATACAGTCATTTTTTGTTGTTTCACTACTCAATGTATCCCAAGGTGTTTCACAATAACATTAAAATAAATGTATACATTCCAAAACACAAAAACACAAAGACAGACATTAATACAGTGACAGCACAAAATGCTACACAAGCAGCAGTCTAAAGCAGTCTAAAACATGGAAAACATTTTTGTGAATGTTTTTCAATTTAATTTGTCTTATTTTTTGTTACCTGTAGCTTCACCAGATAATTAGTAACGTAAGAATGAATACTAGTGCCCAAGGCATCATAAGCATGTGCGATGAATTTATTTTACACAATGCAGAATCTGACTCAAAACATTTCAAACCCTGCAATTATGCTGTGCCAGTGTCAAAATGCAGCCCTCCACTGTTCTTGCTAATATTACTAATAATCTGATAGATCTCTTAGGGACAGATCCTAAGAAAAATTCATTACAGATGTGTAAGTGTTTATAGCATGTGTGTCCTGGTGTAGCAGATCTTTGTCTTAATGTGGCTGACTCAACCAAAGGTATTCATGCTAGAAGTCAACCAGCTATTGAAAATTGGGGAAAGCACAGACGTTACCTTATTTGATGGAATATGGGGTATTTTAAAAATCTGTTCTGTCAAAACATGCTTTTTTTTTTCTCTGATCACAGCTTGAAATAATGAAGCTATCAGCAGAAAACTGAGTAAAAGTTATCTAATGGCAGCATTAAAGTAATATAGCATTAGAGAATTTAATATTTTCCAAGGGACTGGCACTGAGCTATACAGCTTTCACTTGCAAATTCAAGTTCAAATATGAACTTGGAATAAAAACTAGCATAGTTCTGACCATACGGCTTTTGCTCAGTGGTTTGACTATGCATGATTAGTTTGGGATGCCCATCCAGTATCTACTGTAAATGTCAGTATTACAAAAACCATGATAACCAGTAACGGTTCCGATACGGAAGAAAAGAGGCACCACAGAATGAAGAGAGAGATGGGACTAGCCACCATCCAGGTCCAGTGTGGTTCATCTGGAAGCTGCATCTTCAAAAGATGCGTATGCAGATAACGTCCAATACTTGTCAAGATGTATTATTCTTCCTTAGCATTTATACTTGGTTGTAAATATGATTAAATATGAATTTACTCAGAAGCAAGAAACTGCTGTTGATTTCCGTAGAGGGCTGTGAATGACACGGTACTTAGAACCTACTGAGGCAAATACTGGTGACTTTGGAAATGAGAAGGATCCAGTATTATTTAAAAGAGTTCAAGAAGAAAAGAGAGAGAGAGAGGGAAAAAAGTTTTATTTACTAAACATGAGAGCATCCACTCTCAGCAATGGCAACAGTGTCACTTGGCACTGTTTATAAGCACTATAACAGTCTGTTGTTACCTGCAGATTTAAGTGAGTGGTTAAAAACAAATGAGGAAGAGCTATGAAGGCTAAGATTTAAAAGCAAAAAAGTAGAAATATGGTATTTCACTGCATAGTTTGTCTGCTCCCTAATGTCTTGATAACTTATTCCAGCGAAGATCCTAGAAATGTGTTGCAGTTTGCTGTAACAGAATGCCAACTGCATAACTGTGTAGTTATCTGGGTTATCTATGGAGAGACATTAGCTCTCCTGGGAACCACCAGTACCATTTCCAATAGCTGAGATAGTAAGAAAGTTTGACTGATTGGTGGCAAGAACATTTGCCTGACAATTTATACATGACAACAGGAAAAACTCGAAGTAAACCATCAAAACAAGCCTGCCATTTTCCACTGGTCTTGTTCACCTGCAAATTTTGCACCTAGTGAATTAGAAATTTAAATACTGACTAAATTAAAAATACAACGGTTTTGACTATTTCTTTTCTAAGTACAAACTGAGTATCTGATTAGATCCCAGTAACAACTTCAACAGACTGAGTTATAAGGAAAAAACCCAACTCGAGATGGACAGAGATAGAAAGAATAAGCATGCACTAGAGAGGTGCATTATATGGATTTGTTAGAAATAAATTTCTCTTTTAGAAGGCCTTCTAAGTGTGTCCTATTATTCCATCAAAAAGGACAAGTACTGTAGCAGAGTTTCACAGACGCACTGAACTTGGGAGCGTTTGTTTTCTCGTACTGAATCCACTACCAGCTCAAGACATTTCTTCCTTAATCCTAGAATAGCTGCATTGTTCATCTGGGGTAATAATGCTAATGATGCCAGTGGCAGGATAAACACAGGTAATGTCAATACGAACTTACCGATTTCTGCTTCTGCTTAGCTACAGCAGCATGGAAAAGAAACAAAGAACAACAAAGCATGCATGTTACTGGCTTGTCAAAGGACGCAGACAGTTAACAGGACTAGAAATGTGACGCAGTGCAGGTGAGCAGGTGGACAGATGGGAGCTTGGAAGTCGGTGTTACCTTCTTAAAGAAGGGCATTCTTTTCTCTTTGGAGTGGGGTGATGTTACACTGTTTGCACTGGGTTTGGGGGAGCGATGGTTTGCTGGAATATCATTTTCTTCTGCATCTAAGCCAGTGGCATCTATGTCTATAGCTATATACAGACAAACAATTCAGAATTATCAGATGACAGGAAAAGTAAAGATAGGTTAAAAAGGAAGTAACAGGTAAAGAAAAATAAAACTGTCCAGAGTAATAAATAAATAATTAAATAAAAATTAAAAAATCAACCATGAGTACAAAACACAATAAAACAAAGGGAAAAATTAAAGGTGCAGTACATTAGGATTAGAAGACAGAAAGCAACCTCTAGCAGCTACTATAACATTTTCCTCTGATCCCCTTTTACACACCTACATCAGACATACACACAATTAATTACTCGTACAGAACAGAGCAATGGCCAAGTTCGTTCATGTTACACCAGTGTAAATCCAAACTAGTTCATTGGAATAGATAATATTTTCACTAAAGTAAACAACAGAACTTGGGCAACAACATTTGAATTATTTTATAGCACAACACTAATTCAATTGAAATTTGAAATGTCTAGCATGTCTATAGCAAATTAAGAAACAGAACAAAAATCACTTTTGAAGACAAAATTAGGCTGACACTGGTACAATAATATCTACATTTATCTCAGGGTAGACTACAATTGGCATTTTTAACCCCTTTAACTAAAAATGCACAGTAGTCATAAGATACATTTATTAGAAATAAGAAACAGACCTACTGATAGTGAAAAGTAAAAAGAATGGGTAGCAGAAGAGAGGAAATTGATCCCAGCTTGTCTCAGAGACCTGGGTTCTGTTGTAAAGAGTGGGGATGTAGGCAGGGCAAAATGAAAGTGAATACAATAAAGCACTGCTGTTCAACCTCAACGCCAAAAGAATATACAGCACGCAATGCTTATACCATAAATATGAAATATTTACCCCTTCTAGCAAGTAAGTAACAACAGTTTAAGCAAAAATCATCATGTACTCAGAAATAAATACGTTTTCAAAATGCAAAGGCATATTATCCTGAATGCTGAGTCCAACAGGTACCTGCTAACTACACCCAAAACAAAACAAACCCAACAAAACAAAAAAGCCACTGCTTTCTTGTTTACACTGCTCAGTCCTGATCCTAAGTAATGTATTAAATCTATCTTCAGAAAGGAAGTACGTACACAAAAATGATCCACAAACATGCTGTACAACATCACCCTTGTGTGTAAAGATCCTACCCACCTCTTGACATGCTCTGGTAACACATGCTTACCTTGCCGTGCCACTACATCGAACTGAATCTAACTCCAAGTAGATCTGTAAGCAGTATCATTTGCATCGACTTTATCTCAACCCACAATTAACCATTGCAAACTATTATGAAACCACTTTACTGACCTGCTTTCAGCTACTTTGATGAGTGGGACATCAACCAATACAGTGGCTTGCACTACAAATTATGCAACAAACAAATATTTTTGTCAAGCCTACGTGCAGCTACTGATTTAAGAGGCACTTGGGACTGATCTCTTCTGTTTGAGTACAGTATATTTTCCCATTTGAATTACCTACAGATCTACTGCCTGATAATCCTTGAGTTACAGAACTGTGCCTTTGAGCCTGCCCTTGTCAGGAAAGCCTGTGAGTAGACCTGTACCTTGTTTCTATACTCCTGCTCCTAAAAACGGCCACAGAAATCACATAACATTTTCTTCTAGCAACATTGTTCCTTCAGGCTCTTCAGAAGTATAAAAAGAACATATTAACTTTTCTTGAATACAGGCCAGCACAGATGCTATAAATCACTCATAATAAGGCACATTAAAACTCCTTCGGTTCTGTGTTCAACTAAAACCGTCAGTAAAGAAAAATCAAAGTTGTTAAGTTTTTCCTGTAAAAAAGAAATGCAGCATTTGATCAGCTAGATATCAACAGCTCCTTTTTCCATTCTCAGTCTTCACACTGTGTAACATCTTCCGTGATAGTTCTTATACTGTTAATTATCTTTAGTTCACTGCATTTTTTTCGAAGTAATTTTCACCATTATCCTCATCCTGTTTGGTGCCCCATGAAGACTGTATGGAATGATTACTATATCAATATAATATTGACTATTTAAATGGCTATGAGCCTCCTTTTCATTTGTTTTTCACTGCTGCTTCATCTTGTTTGGATTTTTTGGGGTTTTTTTTTGTGGCACTACTTTCTACTAAAAAACATCCCTGACTCAAAGACAAAAAATGAAGTTAACTTACTCAGTTAAAATCCCTTCAATCATTAAATAATTTATGTATTTGTCATTTATTATACTTTCAAAAAGAACAGGCCTGGGAATAATAATGGAGCTGTCCTTCAAAGTCACTTGAGTTCTTGTGTTAGTCACAGACTATGCCTCTTCCACCCTTCTTGGGATGTCTTAAGAAAAAAAAATACTGCCAGCGCAAAATCTTAAGATCACAGAGTAAGATAATGTGCAGTATTCATAAATACTCTACAAATCTTAAATGCAACTGAATAAACTTTACCAGATTTCCTTCTTTCTCCAGAAAACCATGTTTCTGAAGATGACTGTCTGAAGAAATAATTCAATGCAATGAAAGTTACAGGATGGCTAGCAATCAGTCAGTTGGTAACCTAAGTACGTTATCTCTTCTCTTCTCTTTAAATTCTGTGCAACATTCTGGAAATTTTGTATGTACTGAGGTCCAAGTGTTTTCAGGATACAAAAGCAGATTAGAGCATTTCAGATGCTCTAACTATAAGATTACAACATAGATCCATGGACACTTTTACTGTAAAAATGCAGCTGCTGAAAAAATGGGCCTTAACAGTAAATATTACAGTTTAAAGCCATTGTAAAATAAAAGATTAAGGTGTGTTCTACAGACTATCTACAGATGGATACATATTAGTAAACTAAAAATGTATTTTCAAAAAACAAAAAAGGAAGAGATGTAGGGAACTTAAATGGAATTTTGATAAACAAACTGTAACTATAATAAAGTTGGTTTTTACAAATTCATGGTTGCACAGGAAAGACAGATGTGTTTTTCAATTAATTTAATCAAATGAAGCTACTACCATAACTTGATTGAATTCCTCTGTCTCTCTCTTAATGTCCATGTAAATACTTCAAAATCTTCAGGATCATTTTAAGATGCCTGTTCTGTAAACCAGGTTCCATATAAACTAATATGATTGGGAAATAGACGCCTTTGCCTTAGGAGACAAGGCACTAGCAACATCCATTAATATTTTCTGATTCTGGGTATTCAAAATGCACATTTTCTCTCTCAGGCGATGATAAAACATCCAGCAATGCAGCAGCTGAACTTAGTAGGGTTTTCGGTTTGGGGTTTTTTTGGCAATCTTCTGCTATGCTTTTTTCAAGGAGCTAATGCCACTTTCCTCCACCAACTGACCATATATTTGCTTCACATCTCTTGAATCCAACCTAACTAAGGTTAAATCTGTCTGTGGATGCTCTAAATACACAAAACAGTATTTGTGAAAAATTTGTCACAGAAGGCAAAAAATATCCAGTATGCTAGAATTATGTGAAGCCCATTGTCATCATTAGAATTGTGAAAATAAAAGTTCTTGTTATTATAAAATAATGCCGTTCTTGATGCTACTGCAGAAACCTCTTGGGAATTTTTATTCTTATTGCTGCTTTTTCTCCTGTACCAGAAGGTATTTCTTGTTCAGCCGG
>NW_010533352.1:14491-24679 GCF_000687285.1 Phaethon lepturus
GACCAAACCTCTAACTATCCTACTGCAACGCAGTCTTATAATTCTATTATGTCTTTGCTATAACACACCATGGTAAAAGCAAAGAGGGAATTTTGTGGATTGTTAACAGTGCCTGAACTTGCTGGCACTGACTCCATTACTTCAAACCTACCCAAACCAGCCTTACAGGGCAACACAACCACACAACCTTACACCTATGAAGTACAGGGAATAAGAAAAATAGGACTAAATGTATATAAATTTTAACAGATTAGGTGTGTGAGTCTGTAAATGGGAGGCTTCATGACCTACTCACCAGATGATGGAGGCGTTGATTTTCTGGAACTAGGAACGATGTCACCCAAACTGGATGAAGAGTTTCCTCCTGATTTACTGGAGTAAAGCAACAAATTAGTTTGAAGTTTCATGGCTTTCTCAGTATTTATTCTAGTTTATTTATTACCTGCCTTCTAAATGAGCTGCTAGCCGAGAGACAAACAGTATTTCTGGCAGTGGTATGAAATATCCATCTTACACAAAATGCGTGTACATTTTGAGGACTGAGGAACTGCGAACATCAGTCGTGCTCCTTGTTCTGCTGTGCAACTTCATTCTGCTGCACATGCTGTCACTACCTCATGATCCTAATGTGATCCAATTACTAATATGGCTACTGATATATAACTATTAATATTACTCTCATTACTAAGACTAATCCTTAAGCCAGTGAGCATATTTGTTTCCTTTAACAGAAGAGTTATTGACAGCTCCCTAAGGAAAGTGATAGCATGTTTGCCTAATATCTTTTCAATTTAATTAAAGTGCAAATTCTTTTGTCGTCTCAATACAAGGTAGCACTTAGGAAAAAAAGTCTCTCAAATGAAGATAAAGCAGTCTAGGACTTTGTCAAGTTCTGCTTTGTAAAAACCTATCCAAGTTGTGAAAATGAAACAGTATGTTTAGTCATTTTATTTCAGTTACCAAATGAGAAAAGCACTAAAAAGAATGTAAGAAAGGCTATCTCACTCTTCAAATAATTCATGTGATAGTACTAGTTTCCACTTTCTGTATTTTAAAATATTAATAAGCACTAAGTAAATGCATTTGTGGCATGGGATAGTGCTATCTCCAGTGCGAAGTTCTGGAGAACGGAAGCCTTTACAATTTGGAAAGGGACCGAATCACAGGGTCAGATTTGGCTGTATCAGCAGCGTCCCAAGAGGAATAGGGAACCTGCCGTCCTCCTGCTGAGGACAGCACACTCCTAGGAAAGGCATTTCACAGCCGGCGAATGCGGCTGAGCACAGCAGCATCCCGGTCTCCTCTTAGCGCAGATGTGCTTTTCGAACGCTGCTGCCCCTCCTGCCTTCCCAAAAGTCTCCCGGCTGCTTCCTCAATTCCAGGTCCACCCTGCTCAGAAATACTGGACATATTTGCTTCTTATATACCCAAAGGGAAGCAAGTGGCAGTTCCACATGTGTAATGGAAAGGTACTTTATTGAGAATTCTACCGTAAAGATGACATTACTACCACCTTGCAGCATTGTTCAATACATTTAGATACTGAATCTTTATTTTTATGTAATGATGGCTACAGAGACAACAAATGACTTGACATGAAACTTGCATCACAAAATGCAGTATTCTTAAAAGCTGTATTTGTAGGCAATGAACTTGATGAGACTAAAACATTTTTTCCCTAAGATCTAAGTAACAGGCACTGGCTTCAGCTTACAAATAAATTCATCCTAACATTTTCTGCAATTTCTAAAATCAGCTTTAAAAGTGTTTAGAAATTGCAAGATCATGAAAACAAGTAACAAATACCAAAAAATTCAGGGAGATTGATTTTTAAGTAAAAAATGGTGCTTGCACATTGTAAGTGTACTAACTGCAATGTACATTTGCAAATAATTTATGAACATAAAATGGAATAATAGCCATTGTAGGGTACCACAGACCACCAATCTAAATATCTACCTTCTCTCTCAAAAATGGCAATGACATTAATTATATAAAGAAGTATTACTTCCTTCATTGATTCAAAATGTTTGTAGCTGCCAATTACAATAACTGAACAGAACTATTGTGTACACAGCATTAACTTCCAAGTTGTGTCACAGTCAATGCTACTATTTTTAATGATTTTAATATTATTAAAATTATTTTTAATAATTATTACCTGGAGTAGAATTTTCCTTGTTTTGCCTTTTGTTCATGCTGCAGCCTCATGTTTTCTAGTTTGACTGGGCTTGGTATGAATCCTATTTCACAGCCTTCTTTTACCAACCGTCCTATCCACCAGTCATTATTAAATTTCTACAAATTAAAAAAAAAAAAAAAGTCATGTACTAAGAAATTACTGTATTTGGGATCATTTTGTTATATTTTTAATTTGCAGCTAGGCCATTTTATGTAATTCTTCCCTGCAGTTAATCACTGTACTATGTTACTATGTCAATGAAGAACTGTGGTAATATTTAGAAATACACTAAAATAACGACACCATGCAAATTATTAAAATGCTACAGTACTTAAGCAAAAACCTTCTTTCACAGACTTCATGATTCTCCCTGGCTGTTGTTTCTACCCATTTCATCATCTTCTTTTTCTGCTTCAGTCTTTTCCCCTCATACATGAGTTGCTTTTGTTCTCCGTTGGTGTTTCTCCTTGGTGGACACCAGAGATTTCTTCTGGTTTGCTCCTACTCACTGCAACAATTTCTACAGCTCTGTAATAATCTGTTTTTCTTATTCCATTATATTCAGCTCTCTATTTAAAGTAAAAGATACTACTTCTCAAACTTTCCTGCTTCTCTGAACTCACTAAAGCCTTCTGAAATATGAATACATTCTGCTGCTTATGTATGCTCTACTGCATACAGCTTATGTGATCTATATGCATTAAACATACCCTGATAGATCCACAAGGAATGGATATCTTTGGATAACTGAAAAAACCTTACAATTATGAAAATGCACAAGATAGTCCAATATGAGATAATGACTAATTTAGTAATATTTATTCATACACACACAGGGGCTTTCGTTTGTTTGTTTTGCAGAGGTCTGTAGAGCAGAATTATTTGTTTTTCCTTTATTATTTATTCACCACTTTTGCGTGAGAATAGGTCACTGTTATGTATGGCCCCACATGCAATACTCTAGGAGTTCCATGAGAATAACTACTGTCAAACATGAATTTTGGATAATTTGGATTATTTATGAAACTGTAGATAACATCTGAATGGGAAGAGAAGTTGCCTTCTTGAACCTGAAGCTATGAATGTAGATATTATAGTGCATGTTCAATTATTTAATAAGTAGTTTTAACAAGTGTACAGTTAGGAGTAAAACATGTAAAATGTGTGGGCTCCCATAAAAAGGAATTTACTTCACCGAGACTACAATGTTGGTAGATCAAGGACACGCAACCTAAACTGCAGTATTATCTTTCATTTTGGCTACTATAGAAATGTTGTGATGCTTGAAATCAACTATAAGATATTTAGCTAACAAAAAATGAAGATTAAAGTAAAGGCACCTTCGAGCTCATAAAACATATGGGGATCTGTAACATTCATCCAACGGGATGCCTTTATGACTAAGAATACCAAAGATTTAATAGGGAGCTAATCTGGAATAGCAATTTCTCAAAGCTGTATTAGACAGAAACACATTATTAAAATCATAACCTTTCATTGCAAAATGCTATCTAAAGATACGTGTGTGCATTTTAAAAATGTTGTAGGATAATATAGAAGGAGAAGGAGTTTAATAATTGAGCCAACGGAGGTTGTCATTATATGGCAATGTTCTATGGCTATCCTGGCTGAATAGAGTTAATTTTCTTCACAGAAGCTAGTGTGAGGCTATGTTTTGGTTCTGGGATGAGAAAATGTTGATAAGGTGCTGATGTTTTGAGCTGTTGCTAAGTAGTCAAGGACAGTCCAGCTTCTCATACTCGCCTGCTAGCAAGAAGGCTGGGGGTGCACGGGAAGCTGGGAGGGGACACAGCCAGGACAGCTGACCCAGGCTGGCCAAAGAGATATTCCATACCATACGATGTCATGCTCAGTATATAAAGTTGGGACAAAGAAGAAGGAAGGGGTGGAGGGATGTTCAGAGTTATGGCGTCTGTCTTCCCAAGAAACCATTACGCATGATGGAGCCCTGCTTCCCTGGAGATGGCTGAACACCTGCCTGCCCATGGGGAGTGGTGAATGGATTCCTTGTTCTGCTTTGCTTGCGTGCAGGGCTTTTGCTTTCCCTGTTAAACTGTCTTTATCTCAAACCATGAGTTTTCTCACTTTTACTCTTTTGATTCTCTCCCCCGTCCCTCCGTGGGGGAGTGAGCGAGTGGGTGCGTGGGGCTTAGTTGCTGGCTGGGGGTAAACCCCGACAATGGTATACATGAAGTCTGCAGAAGTATCATTAACTTGGTAAAACGAAGCGATAAGATACTTGAAAAAGACCATTAAATTAAAATCTGAACAGCCACTACCTTTTTATGCTATCCTACAGTACACAGACTACTAGAAAACACTTTATTATTAATTGATAGAAATTAGATTGAATAGAAAATAGATTATCTTTATTATAATTGATAGAAATGCTAAATCCATAAGAATTTTTTCTTCATATAACAATAAAAGCAAGTGGAATTCACTCCTGCAAAGTCTCAAAGCTAAATGCTGTGTCAATATATAAAAAGGAGGATAAGACAGTTTTATAAGTACACAATACCACCTATAATACTTTTTAATTTTAAAAAGCAGTAGTAGCAATCTTGGTAGCGAAGTATCCAGCTTTGAAGGTACTGGCTGGCTGAGTGATTCTCTGTAATTCACCCATGCTTGGAGTGCCAAGAGAAACAAATATGAATTAAATGCAAAGCAGAATCGTGGCCATGCATTAAAGCCCCAAGTGATTCAGGAGTGACTATGATGCAGTGCATGTTTCTTCATGCAGGAACGAATCCTTCATCTTTACATGTACTGAGTTTTAATGAATGTAACCTAACAGTGAAAATAAATTTTCGCTCACACTCAGTCACTGCAGTACTTCTCACTATTGCCCATGTACGTTTTGAACTGAGGTTTTCTTGTTTGAGCCCTCTCAGCAGCACAAACTGGGGAACACTCCTCGCAGACAAGAAAATATCCAATACAGCATTACTATGCAGGCAAAAGTTAGCAGGTATTAGATTTCTTTATTTTTAGCCACAGGTTAGGTATAAAACATAGAAGCATCACTGTATTTTATAGTCAAATAAGTTTTTTTTTTTCCTTTTCATCTGCATAAATAATTAAATTTTGGACATTTCAGTTCTCCCAACATTAACTATAGGGAGCACCAAAATTACTGAAGGAGCAATATCTGGTGGGATCAGAGAGCCCTGGTGAGCGTGCAGAGCATGGCCATGGAAGACGAAGAGGGAGGACATGGCTGTGCAGGGAAGGGCCACTGCTCAGGGCAACCTCCTGAAGAGGTTTGAGCCGCCCAGATGCACCAGCCACTGCCAAATGCAGGACCAGCAAGTCCAAGCCTGACTCCTTAACGTCCCTTCCCACCTCTCCATCCTTACAGTTCGCCTGGCCCTGGCACAGGGTCCCTTCCACAACCCAGCTCTAGCCTAGCACTGCCAGACAGTCAACTTTTCTTAATGACTTAAAGTCAGGTATTTTTAATGGCAATTAGCGCAGAGCGACTGTTCTATTACACCTGAAGCTGCAAGAACATTTTTATCTATTTTTCCATTCCTCAGTGCTACAGGCAGCCACAGACAATATGACTCAGCTGAGCTAAGCTTCTCTTCAAAGCATTTCTGGAGATCTAGAGAAGTTCAGGAAACCTTCTTTCTCATTATCTCCCATGCATATTTACATCTGAGTCTAAGCTGTGCTGTGAGGCAAAAAGCATAAATTATAACAGAAAATCTGCTAGCACTGTGTTTGTGGTTCATATGGAAACAGGGGAAGGACTTGACGTGAAGTTTGAAATTACCAGCTCATTCGAAATGCAGATGGAATAGATGACTAAACAAAATCATTTAATCTAATCAAACTGAGACGTATTTTGCAGTGCTTCCAGACTCACCTGGGAATGCTGATGGTTTTCTTTTGCCAGGACTCTGTGCCTGCTCATCCCTATTTTTGTCACAAGACAGAGTAGAGCAATTCTTTTGCACTATCATCAGACAGAAAACATACTTTCTTCACTATATACAGTTTGAATCCAAATTATCCCTTTTTTGTGTGCTTAATAGATATGTAAAATGATGATCATTAGTCATCAGTTTGAAGGCACTGAAAGTCCATTTCTTGCGTTTCCTTAGTCTCTGTCCATCTGTATTTCTACCTGTGTGTTAGGATTGTGTCTTGCTTCCGCAAAGCACCTGCACTAGCGGAATCATTGTGCATCATCAATCATAACTACTGAGGGATTTCTGGATGATCCAAAGTGGGGCAAAGATATAATTTCAAATGTATGGCTAAGTTGCTCTCATTCTTAAGCTAACTTTCTATTTCTTCTTCTATAAATTTCCATTTCCAGATAGACTGTTTTTTTGTCAAAACACAATGGAATATGACCAGAAGCTGGGAAATCTCGTAAAATGAGGGAATCATTCAGAAGGGAGGAGCAGGCTGGTTAGGAAGGCTTGTATGGGAAAGTTACCATTCCTTTGCTTTGGATTTTCTAGCAGGGAGTAGAGAAAGAATAAGACTGTAAAACCTGAAAATTGTCAAAGCCAAACTACACGAAAAGCAATGCAGCCAATGCAAAGAACCTTTTTTGACAGTTGCTATGTGCATTTTGAAAGTTATCACGTCAGTTTTTCAGTATATAACTGTTAACAACAAAATATTGTCTGTGCCAGAGAAGAAACTTCAGTGAAAAAAAGGAGACCTGAGGATTTGGGGCTCTTCTTAAGACTAAGTAACACAAATAAAACAGAATCAACCCTTGGCTGCTGAATCTCAGTGAAACCTCAAAGTGCTAGAGTAGTAAAACCCACAGATATTGTATCATTGAATATGCAGATGGACAATTTTAAGGCTCCAAGTAAGTGATAATTACTAGAGATGAAAAGCAGTTGCTTTCCAAAATTTATTAATTTGATTGTAAGGAATTTGTACGATTGCTTTTATGAGAACAATATTTCAAAGAACATTCAATTCCTTATGTAGAATTACCTTATTTATATAACTTTTGTATAGTGCTTTGACAATGTGAAGTGCTATCTTAACATGAAGAAATAGTAGCAGTATTACTCAAATAGACCCTTAAAGAGAGATTCACTTATTCCTCTAGTTTTACTTACTTCTTTAACATGAAGAAAATCTTTAGCCTCAAATGAGATGGCCATGCCTGGGACTGGAACATCGTCATCGTGAGCTGCACTGTACCCAACATTTGTCCGAACTGCAAATGCAACAGGTTTTGCCTACAAAGCAGAAGATAAACAACATGAAGATATCCCTTGCAAACACGTATGTATATGCAAACACATACACAGAGGATGAATTTGCAAGTCACCTTTTTAAAATCATACAAATTACAAAGAACACTCAAAACATGCATGTAAAACATTACGAAGCGTCATGTTTACTTACCTCAGTTATTTTGTATCAACACATTTGATAGAATACAAGACTTTTTCTAGCTACTACTGCTCTGAATTAACTTCAGATAAGTCAAATCACTAATTAGAAATCGTAAAACAGCCAGCAATCCATATACTATGTTTAGTTACGATGGCTGCACACTGCACAGCAGATCTTTGCCTAAGATTTATTAGAGATTTCTAACCACAGTTCTGTGCTGAGGTGGTCATGCCTCACACTCATGTTACAGTACTTTTAAAAGATGTGCTTGAATTTGCATGGAGTGTTTTCTCCCGCTTCCACAGCACTTGCTGGGCCCCTGTTGAATACAGAAGGGAATGAGAACAAGGGAATCAGATTTCAGGTTACTAGTACCTGAAATTTAAATTGCAATCACTTACTATGCCTTGCTAATAAACAGAGAGATAGAACATAAATTTGTATAATGATGAGAATTTAGGTATACTATTTCAAAGTAAAAGTAATAAAAGTTCAAACCTATTGTTGTTTGGCTCCACTGCCTATGCATTCCCACTCACACCAGCAATGGAGGAATTATAAGAATAATGGGGCATCTTTTTAGGCATTCACATCCAAAACTGGGATCTCAACATTGGCACTAAGCAGTTACCTAACCCTGGACGCACGTAAAAATGAAGTACCTCCTCTCTGGCTGAGCTGGAAGCTCCTGCGTGCCTGCAGTTCTCCTGCAGCGCTGGCCCAGGGCTCCCTCCCACCACCGAGGGGCCACGTGCCGGCCCCCAGCCTTCAGCCAAAGCACAAATTAGGAGGAGCGGTGCCAGCGGCTGCCCGTGACCCCCGAGCAAGACGTCTCACCGCAGAGGCATTCTGAGCGCACAGTAACCTGCCCTCAGACCATCCGGTTGTTTCCAAACACCAGCCACGGAGAGATTTGCTCGTTCCTGTAATCCATATTACAACCCATACTGGTAGCTGGTATCAGTGAGTTACAGGTGTTTTACAGGTTTTATTTTCAAGAAGCCGTTGCAGGAGGAATCAGTAGCCCCTCGACCCCACAGCCGTCCTCCAGCCTCCTGCACAGCTTCTCCTTCCAAGCCCCACCGGCGCTGAACACCCTTCTGCACAGGTACAGTTAAGCAGAAAAAAGCTGAACTGTAGAACAGTAAAAGCTGCCATCCAGCTCAACCCAGGCTCTATCTATAGAGGGCTTCCTCTGCTCAGAGGTACAACCAGAATACAGGAGAACAACGTTTTTTCTGGTTTATTCTACACCAAACAACACCTTGAGCTTGCTCTCCCAACAGCGGACATCACACAGTACCCCTGGGACCCACCGTCGTCCTAGCCCAGCCTAAACTTTTAGCCCACCCCAAAATCCTCCGCACTGCTCTTACGACCTAGTCTGAAGTCCCTATACATTACAGCTGGTAAAATATTTTTAAAAAGATGTGAACTGGATCTCAGAGGTCCTCATGACTGATTGAGGAAGGCGTGACATAACTGTTCATCTTAAAATATACTAAAACTTCTACTAGACAACAGTTTTAACTTTATTACTTGGTATCCATCATCACTTCGGCTTGGCTAAAAATATGGTATTTTGCTGAGATGACAAGGAAAAAAAATCTCATTTTCTACATAAGGAATTGCTTCCATTTATTCTCGAAAAAGAGGATATGACAGTGCATCCCCTACTTCATGACAGCAAACTTGAATACCCTGAAACCAAAAATTCTGATGTATTTTTCTAATTACCAAAAATCCCTGCCTGCTCCATCCAGGATTACTCTGAGAACTTGCATAGTGCTAGAGGACAGAAATCTGCCACATTAAAATACATGATAAAATAACGAGGGAGATATATAAATAATTCTAAAGACAGTATCATGCCACCTCGCCTGGAAAGGACAGCTGAAAATAAAGGGAGAGAAGGTTCCCTGTTGTGTAATTTACGTCTAATGTGCTGTAAAAGCCACAGGGTTCCAATAAAGCAGATCTTAAAACCCCTTAAATATGCCTGTATTTGAATGAACTACCACAGTCAAACAATTTACATCTAAGTGTACATTGCAGGAAGGATTATTAATTTAGAAGGAGAAATAATAAGGTCTTTCATAACAGTGGGGTCAAGAAAGTCTCTGTGTCCAGAAGCGAAACAGGCGGTTTCAATAGTAATAAATTTTGGAAGGGGGGTGCGGAATGGGCTTCATGTTTATGTGGTATTCTGGATCTAAATATGTATTGGTACGAAGAAACGATCAGGAAATAATTGGAAAAGGACTTTACACTAAATATCCCATCTGTTCTTTCTTCCAGAATTAGTGGAAAAAACTTAAGAAAGGTTGGGTAGAAGGGCTCTAGTGACTGAAACTGGTACCATTTAAACAGGCGCTTACTTAAACTGGGAAGGCTATGGCAGATCAAAAAATTAAATACAGCTGAATATATTTACAGGTTGAAAAAACTGGCTACAGTTATTCCACTACATTTTCCCATCCTTCCCATCATAGTGTCTGAAAATAGTGTCTTAGTGATTCTGTATCCTCTCAAAACAGTCTTTTCTTTTTCAGTCTTGTTCTCTTTACATTTGTCACAGAATCACTAAGGTTGGAAAAGACTTT
>NW_010533353.1:0-20000 GCF_000687285.1 Phaethon lepturus
TTGACCTTCGCCCATCAATCCAGCCTGTCCAGATCATTCTGTAGAGCCCTCTTACCCTCCAGCAGATCAACACTCCCACCCAACTTGGTGTCATCTGCAAACTTACTGAGGGAGCACTCGATCCCCTCATCCAGATCATCAATAAAGATATTGAACAAGACCGGCTCCAGAACTGAACCCTGGGTCACACCGCTTGTGACTTGTGACCACAAGCTGGATTTAACACCATTCACTGCGACTCTCTGGGCTCGGCCATCCAGCCAGTTCTTCACCCAGCGAAGAGTCAACCTGTCTAAGCCACAAGCCGCCAGTTTCTCCAGGAGAATGTTGTGGGAGACGCTGTCAAAGGCTTTACTGAAGTCCCAAGTAGACAACATCCACAGCCTTTCCCTCATCCACTAGACAGGTCACCTGGTCATAGAAGGAGATCAGGTTGGTCAAGCAGGACCTGCCTTTCATGAACACATGCTGGCTGGGTCTGATCCCTTGGTTGTCCTTCACATGCCCCATGAGCACCCTCAAGATGAACCAGTCCATGATCTTCCCTGGTACGGAGGTCAGGCTGAGAGGCCTGTAGTTCCTGGGATCCTCCCTCCGGCCTTTCTTGTAGATGGGTGTCACATTGGCAAGCCTCCAGTCGTCTGAGACCTCCCCTGTTAACCAGGACTGATGACAAATGATGGAGAGTGGCTTTTTTTTTTTTTTCTCCCTCCCTCTTCGACGGAGAGTGGCTTGGCAAGCTCCTCCACCAGCTCTCTCAGTACTCTTGGGTGGGTAATAGAACAGAATGTTTTAAATCTTGTTCTAAAGATTAAGACATTCTCCTGGGAGGAGGAAGAGCTGCATCCCCCATCTCCATAAGTCTAGAAAACTCATCAGTTTAGATTGTAGACTCAGCTAAGCAGGCAAACGTCTACACCTGCTGATGGTCTAGCTACCCCTCAGAGAGGTTGTGTGGAGTGAATGGAACTTGCCTGGAGCAAAGTGACGTGAACAAATGACATCACGGTAGTGGCCAAGAGTCTGATTTCATTTTGTCAATGAAAGAAGAAAGTATTATGCATACAAAGTACAGCACTGTCAATCAAAGAGCCTGAGAGTGCTCCAGCCCCTATGCCTCATATACCGCAAGCAAGGGTGTGTAGATAAGAGGCAAGTGTAGTGGCTACAGAGTTCCTTGGGCAGAGGGCTGAGCTGAAGCACTGAGAATCTATAGTTTCCTTTGTCAGTTTTACATGTGAAAACAGCTGAAACAAAAGGAAAGTTTGGAGTCACATTAAACACTTTTTTCACCTTTTTTTTTTTTTCATTTTAGTGAAAGGAATGTCTTAAATGGTAAACTTGATTTAAATATTTTTCATCACTTTCACTTAAAATATTAGTTTTAAAAGAGGTTTTTAGAAAGAAACTGTTGTTCTGAAAATTTGGACTGCCTTCTCCCATCACACACAACCAACACATCAATAAGCATTGTTTTTTACAAAATTTGATTCTTCATGCCTGAAAAAAAACATCGATTTTAAAAAGAACTCCAGTCTTGGAATATGGTTCCATGAGATGCAGAGAGGTGAGTTAACGTCTGTGCATTGCCGGAAAACAAAGCTTCTGCCTCCTACAAACAAATGCAAAGTTCTGGTCTTTAAAAAATTCTACTAGCTCGGGAGCCTGACAGGCTGTAGGCAACTTTAATTCCTTAAAATGGCAGAAGCAAAACCATTAGATCAGCTGAGTGGCTTTCTGATGTGTTAATGAGAAGGGGAAAAAAAAAGCCAGTGCATCACGAGAGCTGCTAAAAGGGAGGGACAACTGTCTTGCCAGGAGCAGGGGGGAAAGCAGGAAAAGTAGGAATAGAGGTGAGGGAGAAGGAGAACGAGAACGAGAGCACCCTTCCTTTCAGCAGCAGGATGCCAGTAGCTCAGCTAAGCTACCATCAGCCTCTGGTTTTAGAGGTCTCAACATGACCTTACTTCTACTTTTAAGATGTTTATTAATGGAAGAACTCATAAAAGACCACTTTCATTTCTTCATGGAATACTGTGAACGGAAGGAGTGTCCCACTTCAGATGAAATTCAGTCCTCCAAACCAACCAACTTACTCAGTATCTGCTTGGATTAGTACATCTGCCATTGGAACAAGTCCATTTCTTGCTAGGATGAGTTTGGGCCTTTTCATATGTCAGTGCTGACTTGTCAGTAAGCACTGGAAAATAGTCTTCCTAAAAGTGTTGTTTTTTTTTTTAACATCAAGGAATTCTTGAGTTTACTTAATCGTAAAGGAAGGGACACATACAAGTGTAAAACATTTCGCATTGTTAACTGTCTTTAATGGTAAACCCTAGGGTAGGCTTTCAGGAGGTAAATTCCTTATTTGGACAAAACCGTGTCTTCCATTAAGATAAAATGTATGTTGAGCTTGGTTTTAGTTTCTTTTACAAAGCTTGCATTAGCTTTTTGTGTTCAGTGTCTTACCTGACCAGTGTGGATACTCCTGTATGCAAGAAAAACACACATTATCAGGTTATCTTGAAGTATTCCAACTTTTCTAAGACTTGAGATCAATTCCTGTATTTTGTTTATCTCTGAAAAGATGTGTTCCGTGATGGTGTTATCAGTGTTCAATATACCTCTCCTGAATGATTTTCCTAAAAGAATTTTGTTGTGGATGCCCTTAATACTTCACAAGTATTCTATAAAATACTGCTGTCTCTTTAGAATTTACCATGCTAGTTTCCTGCCTGTAACTGCAGACAGAATATAATTCTTTTAGTGGTCTGTATGAATATTCATAAGTGACAAGTACTCTGAGTTCTAAAATATCAGATCCAGGGGGTTTGCAATTCTTAGATCAGGGCTTCTCTCAATTGTACCCTGGGATTAAAATGTCTTTATTTCAGTGCAATAGCAGAGGAAGAACACAAGACTACAATAGATTTTAACAAGAAGGAGATAACTTTGCATTATTTTTCATTCTTCTTTCAGTCTCCGTCACGAGGATGGAGTCATGCTGTGACATTCTTCTCTGGGTACTGGAACGCGAGAATGATATACTCGACTTTGAATGTCTCAAGTTTGGTAATGTATAAGAGTTGAGTTTTATTTCTTTCACCCTAGTATTTCGCATTTTGATAGGCAAGTGTCACTTCACCACTAAGGCCCTTCTGCTGACCTTTAACACAGCGGGTAGCTTTAGCAGTGCAATTATCAGGATGGGTTGTGGTGTCCTGGAGGAAGTCAGCGTGCGCACGTGTATAAACTGTGATATCAAGGACATAAAAAGCAGAGGAGTGCATACCAGGCAAGTGAAATCATTTGATCATGACAACCCAGTCAAGCCAAAGTCAGAGTGACAGTTATGTCAGAAATTCTTTCTTAGCCTCCTTCATGCATTTGAGTGAAAACATAAGAGAGTACAGATTAATGTGACCCCATTTTACTTTCTCTTTAACTACTACAGTTTCCAACACAGAAAGTTCTGCCTACCAGTTGAGTTAGAGGAAGTCAACATACAGGAATCTGATTTACCCACTTGATGTATATCGTTTACAACTTTGATCCCTGGTTTCCAGTTTCACCACTGCCACCAGTGCTTACACAGTTCTAAGGTCCTTGTTTTCAAATGTGGATATCTAAAGATGTAAGCATAAATACAAATCAGGGTGTTCCTCCTTAATATATAGAACTACCTTGTATGAGGAGGAAATACAGGATTTGGCCTTCTATAAGAAGACGCTGATAGTACAAGTCTCAGTTGGCTATTACTATAACATGTTCAGCCAAGAGCAATCAATGTACATTACTATAAGTAGAAGTAAAAGACAGCCCACCCATGAAAGGTAAAGAAAAACAGACACAAAGGTTCCACCTACTGTAGGTTTGCTATTGCACTTGTAGTTACCACTACTGGTGCTGGGAAACTGTTCTCATTTTCGCTTGAACTGGAAATGTTTTCATGATAGAAGCATTTGTGCAATGTGTTACTTGTGCCCTTACAAATATAATTAAAGAAGTTTGGAGGGGTATTCTTTTCTTTAATGATTAGCACCCTTTAGAAGTACATTTGATACAGCCTCTTTGCTCTTGCTTTTCTTACCTTCCCTGTTTCTCTTTAGTCACACAGGTTGCCTTCCCAGACTCCAGCCCCCCTCCATCTTCTTCCCGTTCTCACTCCAAAGAAAACAAAACAAAAGAAAACAAAGCTCTGTTCATTATTTTTGCTCCCCGTGACAAGTTCATGTTTTTTCAGCATACTGCAGGAGGACAGTGTATGCTGATTTTGCTGCTTAAATATTATTTTTCGTCGTTTCTGTGTTTATTTTTCCAAATGTGCTAAGAGACCTCCCAATGAGATCCCTTCTTCCCTCTTCACAGTCCTGCCCTTAGGAATCTGAATGTTACTAATATCTCTTGGGTAAAATCCAGCCACTGTGTCCATATCAAGTCAAGCTGAATTTAGTCCATGCCCTGCAGCTGTTCCATTGTCTCCTTATGACAACACAAGTTTCTGTTTGTTTTATTTATTTAACATTTCTAAGTACCAGGCTTTATGGCAAAATGTTGCCAGCTGGAAGTTACACGGAAAATGTTTAGCACAGCTTTAACACATGCTCCAGTGTATGTGTACATGCATTTCATTCTTGGTAAATCAGCATTTAGGGAGTATGGGGAAATAGGCTGTGAAATGCAATCAGCTTGTCCTGAGCTATGGTGCTATTTAATAAAATCTCTAGCAAATTCAAATAGCAGAAACTCATCCAAGTCTTTAGTGCATTCATTTGCTCCTCCCTGAACTATCAATATTAAAATAGTCTCTTAGGCAACTATGTCAATGAAAAATGAAGAAAAATAAATAGAAAAAAATAAGTAGGTATTTCTGATTAATAACCACCATCCCTGACTGTGCTAAATCACATTTCTAATCTCTTTATTTTGAGCATTTATTAGCACTTACTTTCCTCAGTTAAATAAGAATGAAGTTCTATATATAATGTTTAAGCCTCTAAGAGCTTATATAGAGGATCTTCTGGTTTTCTGTAGGTTTTCCCTCGTTCAGAATTAACCAATTTCTCTGTTGACAAGGAAGAAAACTACAGATATTTGTATAAAGTTCCTCTGGTTTTCATGTATGGGGCATACTGCACTGTCTCACGGATCCCCTCATCATCGCTTGGTGCAACAAGGATTCCAATTTCAATGTCTGTTGCTGTCTCCCCATGTCAGTCCAACAGAAATCTCTCCCAGCATGTTGGCCAAGCACATTAAGAGTAGGTCTGTCTTCCTGGGCGTATCATCTGTCACTTTAATGTTAAATTTCCACCTGTGAATTATAACAAACACACTTTGGTACTGACCTCGACTGGAATACCTCTATAGACAACTCTACATTTCATATAACTTGAAAAAAAACAGGAATAAAATGAGTAGAAAATTCTGATGAGTATCAAGTTCTTTTCACTATGAATTTCCATTTGATACTTCATGAGTTTTCTGGACTGTTATCTAAGATATACTGATCTTAGATAGTGATGAACTATGGTACAGTTCTACTTCTGATAGTTCAGCAGAATTTTTCAGGAAAAACATCATCCGCCAAGATCCATTTGGACCAGAACACAGCTGGTTATTTTTGACAGTTTGGATCCTCACTGCTTATACAAAAGCTAAATAAGAAATGAAACATATATCATGGCATTCATCTATGTATTTGTTGTTAAAGTCCACTAGAGTCTGAACTCAGGTATGAGTCTAAATAAGGCAAGGAACCGAAACAAATGTCATATATACTTTTCTGAAGTCATCTCGATACATGTATGATGCTCCACTTCAAACAAATTTATATTTACAGTGACTAATTTTCCTCTTCCTTCTCTCCAGCATGCATCACCACTAACTCTAATGGTTTAAGGAAGAGTGTATTGTTTAAGAGCATCATGGAACCAAAACAACTGAATTTAAGAAGAAAACCAATACATGGAGGGCTTCAGATGTGTATAAGTGAAAAGGTGACCACTCCTTACTAGGACACACACATTCTTCTAGCTAGTTATGTATTGATAAGCATGTGGTGAATGTTCAGGACAATTGAAATAAACCTACAAAAGAATTTATGTCAATATGCACGGTTAATCAAACTAATCATTGTCTTACATATCACCTCTGACTTTGGACTCTTGAGTTCAAGCCATCAGAAAGAGTAGTTTTGTGACATTTAAACCCTGAAATGTGATACAGATTGACAATGACATTAAGTTGTGCTAAGAGACCTCTACAAAAGAAAATAGACATTCTGAGAACTACCATCTTCTGTCTTCAAAAATCCCCAGCTTTCTGTTTTGAAATGATCTGGGGATGTTGTGTCACACAGAGGAGAACTCTGCAGCTCCCCATCCTCATACACCTTTTTTCCCATTCGTGATGTTTCTCAGTGCCAGGAGCTGGAGAAGCAACCCTTAACCTTAACTTATGAGGGGCAGGTAGTACAATACTCATCTGGACCACCAGGTATGCGTCATTGAACACGGACAGGGAAGACAACTGTGTTAGCTCCACCTGTAGACATTAGGTTTCCACAGCTGATCTGTGAAACAAAAATAAGGTCCTAAATTTAGAATGTAGCAGGGGGAGTTAATGAGCAAACCTTTCAGTTTTTGTATCATTTCCATGAACTTAACAGCAAGGGCTAGTAGCCACATAACACCTGGATAATCGTTACATATATGTTACCAAGGCAGAAATTTTCCTTCAGAACCAAGAACAGCCTCAAAAATGTGGTCAGTAGCCACAGAGGCCAGTTTGGATTGAGTCAACAGCAAACTGCAATGAAGGTAAATCGTGAAAACAAAATTCTCAGGAAGGAAATTTCCTGTATGACAACATTTTCTTTCTGTAATAACAAGCCACGCAGGTCGATACATCAATAGACTTTTATAATAATAATAAATCTGGTATATAGAATATTAAAAAACCACACAGCATTTCAGTGAAGTGGTGAATAAACCTGTAATCCACGAAATGTTATTCTCTTAATGCCCGATCCTGTGTGGGTCTGATAACGATCGCTGTCGATTAACATCACAGAGAGCTGCTTGTGCTGTGGACCTCCCAGCTGGCTGTCAGCCCCACGCAGAATGAGGTAGCAGTCTCAACTGCTGTAAAAGTCTTAAATGCTATAAGAAGAAAGTTTTAAGAAGGAAGTTCAGGTTTAAAGTGAGACGTGTGTGTCTTCTGAACTGATCCTGCAAATACTACTTACTAGCAAAGAGCTGCACAGCCAGTCAATGTAACCAATGCCATTTGAAATAACCTTTAAACCCTCCCAACTTTATTAACTGTGTGTCTATTTGTTAGAACTACGGACTTTTTTTTTTTTTTTTCACAAATTACTTTAAAAAATATTTTTCCTTAGAAATTCATTTGTCAAAAGAATAAAGAGCATGCATTTGGATCTGTATTTGAATATTTTATAAAAGTTATCTTTAAAAATAAATCCCCTGGCAAGATAATCAGTCCAGTTTGGTTCTTGGTTTGTTTTGGTTTTTTTTTTAGTTACATTTATAAAGCATTTTAAGAATTGGCTTAACATTACCTATACTCTGCTATTACGTGGAGATGTAAGACATTTAATGTCTCATGCAGTGTAAATCAAGTACTTCCTTAACAAACTCACATAAAAGACAAAACAGTCAAATAACCGAGCCTTCATTATGCAATACTGTAGTTGCATATTCACGTAACATAAACATTTACAGTAACTGGGCTATTCACAGATTAAAATCAAATCCATTTCAGTTCAGACAATTTCTCTGCATTAGGAGAATGAATAAATTAAAAGTGTGCTCCAGCAATTTGCTCTTCCCAAGCAGCTATCCTGCAAGCTCTGCAGAGGATGTCAAAACCTGCTGATATCTAGCAGAGTCAACTCCAAGTTTGTGTATCCTGGTCCACTCCACCTTTCCATCAGGCAGTACATGTGGAAATGGAAAAGTAGCTCTCTAATTAATCAAAGTCAGATCTGCCTGAACGCCTGGAGTTGCTGCTGATCCTTGTCCCAGCTTCTACCATGTTCTCTCTCTATGTTTTTTACCTTGAAAACTTCTGCTCTGAGCTGGGAATGCCTGAAGGGCTTGCACGGTAAGTCAATGTGAAATTATCTCAGCAGGAATAAATGATTTAAGGCAGCAATTTTTCACACTCTCAAACTCTGACAAACGCACAGATTGCCTCTCATGTTTGACTTCAAAATATTCAAAGAAAAGCTATTTTTATTAAAAACACTCTAGAGAAAATTGTATGTCACTTGTTCTCTGATATAACTTCATTTCTCCTGACAGTGACAATTTTCACCTCAGTACAATTTCTTTATTTTTTCCAAAGCTAATTCTGCTTAATATTAGTATTTATACAAACTCATATCAACTTGTCTCTGTGAAATGTTCAAGGGTGTCAGGTAAATGTTGCTCACTGTCAGTCATCTTCTTTGGTGCTCAAAATGATCAATAGATTAAAAACTGCAGCTACTTACTTGAGATATTATTGCTTTATTTGTAAGGAAGAACTTAACAAATGTTAGATTGTTTCATTTGACAAAACTGTGTCTGAAAGCTATGAGGGTCTGAAAACTTGAAGGCAACGTCTGCTGTAGATTTTTAAAAGTTTGTCTGGGTAAGTCCGTTTGTTCTGTGTCTTTAAGTAAAGCAGGTAAAACAGTGGATGCTTTGTCTAACACTGCTTACTTGTTAAGAAGATTACTTGAGATGTCATATTGCACTGAAACACCACAGTCGCTTTATTATGAATGCTGCAGTGCAGAAACATCACATTATAATCACTTCAAACAAGAAATATATTCTGCATATTTTCGTCTGTGTTTATAATTCCACTAAACCTCAGCTGAATCAGACCCAGTAGGGACGCGAATGACAGAAGGTTTAATGTTCCAGAGACTGCTGAAATCTGGGAACACTGATATATGGCAGAATTGTTAATATGTATAAGGTTACTCGTGGCCTGTGACCTCAAAGCGTATCTTCTGGCCTTATCACTTTTCCAGGAGAAAAAGTAACCACTGACATGTACATCTCCACAAATAATTCTAAGGGAATTTGTAGAGTGAAATTTCATAAAATGTCGTACTCCCGAAAGAAATGATTTATGGATGCAATATGCCCATTTATAACATTTGTGTACTGACCGGGCGTAGGAAGCTTTGCTCTACCGTACCCACAACCCTATTACAAATGTGTCTTTTGCTCTCTGACAGAGATTCAGCTTCTAAACTAAACTGCATGTATTTTAATTGCATCGATACGTATGTCATAGCAATTAAGGGAGGATTTACATTGTAGCCTTCTATTGTACACACAGCTAGGTCAAATGTAGTACGTCAAACATGGAAGTACATTTCATAAATTCCAGAGTTACAACAATACCATACATAGCCACTCCACGGCCGGGAAGGCAGCGCGGGTCTAACGGGGCGAGGGGAATAAGAGCCCGTTTTTTGCTCCTGTGAGCTTTGCCGGTGCTGCTCCTCTGTTGGCAACAGTGGTTTTGGCCATTCAGTTCACATAAACTTAACCTTGAACAGGTTTAGATGACAAATATGACAAATCTGTGCAGCAATTTAAAATAAAGCATATATTCAGGTTAAATTAAGCACAGATTGATTAAAGTTGAATCATTGCTATGAGAAATGCCTTATTGTGCAGAGTAAGGTAAACAAAATTTACATATTAACTACCAAAAATACGAGCGACTTTATAGTTAAAAGACAATATTTAAGGATATAAATAAGCACCAGATATCTAATACAAGACAGCCCGAGTCTCCTATTTTAAGAATATAACATTCAGTATATTTCAATAAATAATTATTTCCTGTTTCTCAGAGCAGCTTTTTGAGTGTATTTGTGCAATTTTCCAGTAAAAGCTACAAGCAATAGTAAGTGCAGTAAATGATATGTTTCTGAAGTGATCATTTAAGCTAGGTTTTCACTTTTATAACAGTCAGCTAATAAGCAATTATAGAATATGCTTTCTTCTTACAAATACTAAAAACTTTATTTCCTTGTTCCTTGAAAAGGTGTTAGAATTAATATAAAGCGCTCATTTAAAAGCGCATGCTACCAAAATTGATGTTAAATGAAAGGAATTCCTTGCATTAGACATTAAGCTTTAATGACAATTTAAGGGGAAAAAACAAACACTTTTTTATTATGTTATTCATTAGAGAATTATTTCATTTTGCACAGAATTGTAACTATTGCCAATTAGACTGCTTGCATTAAATGACACTAGTCAGGATGTTCTTTGAATTACATAATTCACTATATCCTTACTAATGAAAAGTTTAGATGACTGAATATACAATGCAAAAGTTCAAGCTTTATATCTCTTATCCTTTATTCATTCACAAAAACTGTATATGTTTTATTATGCTAACCAAAATGCAGTATATTCTATTCTTCTGATTAATGTGTTGCAATTCAATTTCACTTCAATTGAATACTGCAAGCCATTACATCTGTTTTATTCCATAGAAACTCATCTCGCTCTGTCTCTTCTTTCCCCTCTTTCTTTATGGTTCTAAATGCTGTATTGACTTATTGTATATGATCTGTTAAAATGATGCAGACTTACAAAGATCTTAATCTACAAATGAAGTAGAAAACTTCTGGCTTTTAAAATCTTTGATATTTAAGATGCATTTTCATATGTATAGAAATAGTTCAGTAACACCATTTTAAGTAATCCTTTAGTTCAATCTTTGTCTTCCTAGTCTAAACATTTTTTTTATTTCTCCAAAGTTTATCTGGACTTTTTCAATATGATGTATGTCAAGGAATCAGCCTACGTGATAAAAGCGGGAAGGGAAAGTCTGTATCGGTGAGTATTTATATTGGCAAGAGCTGACAATTTTATAAAAGAAAAACAAACACAGAGGCTGTTCATTTCTGAAATGAAATCAGCTTCACTTCATTTCTCTCAGGAAAACATCATCACATGAAATGATATAAATCAGTATTGATATCACTAAGCTTCAAACTAGAAGAGACAAATGCACTCTGCAGCACAGTAATTCAATGGCTCCGAGTCAAGTTTACTGTTGTCTCGTTTCTACTAATCATCGTAAAAATTCCCTGTGAAATAATTATCCCTAAAACAATCAAGACAGTATATCTCTATAAAGGAGAGGATCGATTTAACAACAAACTCTAGATTTATCTCTATTGATTAGAGGGCGTTCAGTGTAATTTTAGTGAATTATGTTTGGCTTTCATTTCCCAGTAGAAATTTTTCTTGTGATGATCAAAAGGTAAATTACAAACTACTACATGGTCTTTTGTGTGCTACCTACATAACATCCAACTGTTACTTTTCAAAGAAAAATTGATGTAAGAAAGGACAAAATATTGGGGTTTTCTTACAGATGATATCTTACGACAAAAATCATATGACTGAGTTTATAGCACTTACCTAAGAGCCTGATGTCATCTTCTCAATTCATTAATACAGAAATCAGGACTGCACTAAAGAGCCTGTGCTAAAGGAACAAATCCAAGATCATCTTATGAGAATAGAATTAGAAAGATTAAGAAAGTAATATGATTTTTCTTCTTAAATAGGAGTAATTTCAAAGGAGCTGTTAACGCTTTCATGTCCGAAACTTGCTTACTGGCAAGAGGGAGAACTAAAGGAATCAGACAGATTCAAAGACAATTTAGTGTTGCTGTAAGCCTGACACCACTGCTGATACAGTTTAATTGAGGACTAATTGGAAGTAAGAAGGCTAGTTATTTTGTCAACTGCACATATATTAGTTCCAGTCATTTTTAATCCGATGTAACGGTGATAAAGAGTCTAACTCACTTTGTTTAGTTAATAACATTAGGCCAGAAAGGATCACCTAGTCATTTCATGTTACCCAATACACTGCTAATATAAACAATGTCTAATTACACTGACTACATACTCCCGTGAAATGACCAATTAGAACATTTGCTGATTCTAAATGTTCAGTTAGAGACATTTCCACAGGCTTTCTGTGCGTTGTATTCATAAATTCTAGCCCAGCTGGTAGGAAGCATAAGGGCAGAATACGTGAGGAAAAAGTTGATTTTAAGCAGCACAAAGGACATTTAAATACTCAGACACAGTGTACTGTGTTCCCACACAAAATATATCAAATTAAAATGCTCTTTTTTGTATTCCCTAGGAGAATGTAATATTGCACATTTATATACTCTTCTTGCTGAATCAAGCAGATTGTACCGCATGCATGTTCAAGGCTCATATGATAAAGGAAGCATGTGTTAGCATTTTAATACTTAGACCAACAAATTTAGAGTGATTTGTATTCACTTTCAAAGCTGATTTATTGACTATGATCTGTAGCTGGTATGAATAACACCAGAAGTGTCTATTATTTATTTTTGTTACTTTACTGATGAGTCAATAACTGCCCCCTGAAAACATCAGTCCAGTATGTACCAGCATTTTATAAAGTGACACAGTCCAACAACGATATTGACAGAAAGCATGTTAAATTCAAATTAAAATCAAAATAGAAAAATACAATAAATGAGAACAATCTCTTCCTAGTCTAAAGAAAAATTGCTGGCACTGTAAAAATCGCATTTTTAATGATTGCATTATTACTCCTTAAGTAATCATGCTGAAATATTTGCCAGTTACGTTAACGTAAATAACAGTACACTAGTACGTGCATTAACGGATCTAATTAACACAAATTATTAGAAATACTGGAAACAGTGAGACACAGTTATCTGGACAACTTAAAAGAAATACATTTGCAAGGGCTGCAGCCAATGCATATAATACAACCAAATAAAAATTCAATACTGCAAAAGTATCTGAAAGTATTGGTGTTACCAGTTGCTCTACAGGTGTCTCAAAATCCTGCTGCCACACATGTCTATACTGTGCAAGGTCTCAACACTTCTCTCACTTAAATGAGTCCAAATGTTGCCACTCGGGTCAGTGGGCTACTGTCAGGTGCTTTTCGTATTCTTCTTAGGCGATGCCCTAAACATTACCAATCTACTTACGTTAAAGTTTGTTCTTGGAATACAAGGCAGCATGACAATCCACAGATCTGACCTCTAGAATTGTTTGAGAGAATGAAAATGTAACCTAAAAAACACATCATGTAAATAATTACCATTTGCTAAAAATAAAATTAACAAATGTTCTTTTCAATTAATCGGTATATGCTGAATGTGTGCTACATTGTTTTATCCAGGATATTTAAAACATGAAATATATGATAAACTTTGTCTTATTGTAATTAGATTAATAAAATAGAGTAATTATAAGACTTTTACATTTTTTCCAAGAGCTAGAAATTATTAAACTATCCAGAAAAGAATCAAAGCTTTTATACAAAAAATCATTCTTTGAATTGAATTGCAATAAATCAATAAGAATGTTATTGTTCAATAGGCAATAATTGTCTTCATATAAACTGAAAATATTGTTTGGGATGATTAATATACAAAGCCGCATTATGCATTTGGGAGTGTCGATGCATAATTTTTAGTTCTAATGTTATTATGTAATTGAGAGAACATGTTCATTTGCCCTAATAACTACTAAAATGCACTTAATAAAATGAAATGTAATAATACTTGTAATTTAATCTATTCATGGAAGTAATTTTAAAAGTCTACCATTCTCCTTAATGTGGATAACATTCATAATTTATAAAGTGTTGTGATGCAGACTTGACAATGCCATTGTTTTTTACACTTTGAGATGATTCTGCAGCCTTCATTATCTGCATACCAACCTCAGGATTATCAAGGGCAAACAAAAGATAATTAACACCAGATACAGGCAAATGTAGGAGCTACTGAGTGAGGTTTTTCATTTAATGCAGAACCTTTGAAAATTGGGAAATGGAATAACTATCCAAACCCCTTTTTTCCCCCATTGCGGAAAACTATTTCAATATTTTCTTTCCTATGTTTTAAATGTCATTTTTTGCTATAAAACTATATTGGCATGTTCAACCTCAGGTACATTCAGTAAATGAATGTGTTAAGACAAGTCTTTTTTTCAAAGTATTAAGTGTTAATTTTCTGTGGGGTTTCTTTTTGTCTAGAACAGCAGACAGGTAACTATGGTATACATATGCAAATTCTATAGTTTCACTTGCCCATAGCACATCTATAAATAAGTCACTTAACTTCTCCATGCCTTATAGTACAATGCTCTAAAATAGGGATGAAAATTTCTACTACACGAATGTGATTCACGAATAAAATATTTTTATAAGTTAATACCTTCTAGGAAAAAAAATGTGAGACTGCCTATGGCATCTTTATATGTATTCACAGCAGAACAATAAAGGCTTACTAAATGCTGATACAGGTCCAAGGTGGTGTATTTCAATCAGTGAGAATTGCTGAAACCTTTCTCTTTTTTTGCACAAGGAATCTTGACTATGGTTCTGCACTGCGGTCTAAAAAGTTTTCCATATAACTAATCATTTCAGAAATTAGTCAGTGAAGATCCTCCACAAAGAAAACCTGTTGAATGCAAGGCAAAGCAGCATTGTATCAGTAGATTCTCATCTGTGAATGAACATCCTTCACAAATGGTCCTGGCACAGTCATTTTACAAATTAAAATATAGGACAGTGACATTCAGAGTTTCACACGATTTACAGATGTTGATGGCAGGTCAGCTGCCCGCCCCTGACTTACATAACAAATTCTTATTACAGGGGAATGTGATTATTAGTCTATGAGCTATCCATGAAAGATTCAACCATTTACGTTTAAATGGCATGATATATTACCATACCTTCACTTTTTACATTTTAGACATGAAAATACCTGAAAAGTAACTGATCCAAAAATTATATGTAAACAACAGAAACTTGCTTTCAGTCCAGTGCAATGGGCTGACAGCACTCTATACAGGGATGAGGGTTAACACATTAAGGTTCAAGCTGTAAGACACCTTGATGAATCTTGTTCTCTTCCAGAAGATATGATGCCAGTTATACCTATAGTGGTACCTTCACTATCAGGGTTGTCCCTCATTTCTACTGCCCTAAGCTTTTTCTTCTGGTCTTGACCCACACTGGACAGTGAAAGGCATCAGGAGGTGAGCGTGACAGGGAAGTCCATGTGAGCCGGGCCATGAGCCAAGCACACTGGCCCTTGACTAGACCCTAGCGTCAGGGAGAAGCTGAGGCCAAGGCCCAGCACTCTCTCTGTGTCCTCGGTTCAGTTCTTACAGCCAGACAAGACAAAATATTTAAGTGCCTAAAATCACACATGCAACTGTGTAGTAGATGGTAAGCTCAATATGAGTCAATAATGTGCTCTGGAGGCCAAAAGGGCGTGGAGTATCCCGGAGTGTGCTAAGCACAATATAATTAACCAGTCGAAAGAAGAGATTGTCCTACGATGCTCAGCATCAGTGTGGTCTTGCCTCAAGTACTGTGTGCAGTTTTGGGATATAAAAATATTATATTGTGTCCAAAGGAGGGCAACAAAGATGGTGAAAAGACTAGAGGGCATGACTTATGAGGAGCAGCTGAGGATACTTTGTTTATTCAGCTTAGAGAAGAGGAGGCTGAAGGGTGATCTCATTGCTGTCTACAACTTCTTCATGAGGGGGAGCAGAGAGGGAAGTGTTGATATGTTCTTTCTTGAGTCCGGTGAGGAAATGGCTTAAAGCTGTGTAAGGGGAAATTCAGACTGGATATTAGGAAAAAGTTCTTCACTGAGAGAGTGGTCAAGCACTGGAATAAGTTCTCAAGGGAAGTGGTCATGGCCCCAAGCCTGTTGGTGTTCGAGAAGTGTTTGAACAAAGCTCAGCTTTATGGTTTAATTTTTTTTATATGGTTTAACTTTTTTTTATATGGTTTAACTTTTACATTGCCCCTTGTGGAGGCAGGAGTTGGACTCAATGATCCTCATGGGTCCCTTCCAACCCAGGATACCCTATGAATCTAAGATTCTAAGTACCACCACTCTCAGGCACTGATTTGTCATTCCTTGCATTTGTAGTTTCTAGATAATACTTTTGAAAAATAGATCTTCAAACTCTTCCCCCTCTCAGCTGGGAAGCTTGGGAATTTGGGAAAACTTAAGAATCAAGATGCTGAAACTCCTAAGTACTATGGGAAACTAAGTTTTTTAAAAAATTAAAATTCCTTTTTTTAATGACATTGGTTTCAGTTCTGCAAATATTTGTATAAAACCTTTTTAACCTAAGGTCTTTAAAAAGAAATGTACCATGGCTGGACAAGATACCATGTCCCTTTGATCTAATAGAGAATATCAGTTCCTTCACATAATGTTATTTATTTAAAAGCCCCCATCCTTTCCTTGAATTCATCTTCTATTTAACTCCCCTTCCGCTGAAGGAAAACAAGGCATACTCTCTACTATCTGCCAGCTTACTGTAAATATATTTTATAGAGCACAGTACCTTTTTTATTTACATACAGGCAAACACAATCAAACTAGATGTGGCTTGATTCCCAGGTGACACAGAAAAGTGTACATCACGCCAGGCAGTAGTAGTGGACAGCTGTAGGCTCTGTAACAACCAACACCCGCCATGAACCCACTCCTGTCTCCCGAAACAGCAGAGGCATCCTCTCTTTAGAAAGTCCAGAGGACATTCACAAATAGACTAGATAATGTAGAGCTTCTCCATTACAGAGACACTTCAGTAAAGCCTTACTTCAACACCTTATTCTTCAAACTAATAATAATAATAACAACAACAATAATAAAACCTATTTTCTAATCTTCATATGTATTATGAGACTTCTTTTCACAAAAGTTTTCTCTAGAGCTATCCTGCACAATTTTCAGAACACCTTTTAAGTGTCTGGTGTTCATGGTTTTATTTTAAGAGCTTACTATAGACTAGGATTTTCAGAAGCCCGTAGTAAATAAGGAGAAATACTGAATGTTAGCAACTGCAATGAGCCAAAATACCATATGCTCTTCTTATTTACATACTTCTATACTTTACACCTCATTTAACATTATATCATTTGTATGTAGTCACATTTTCTACACATTTATTTTACAAGGACATATGTTTTGGAAATGTATGTGGTTCTTTCTGGAATGGTGAAGTAGATAAAAGTTAAGAGACACAGGAATGTCTGGTCACAGTATCATAGAATCACAGTCTTTGGGTTGGAAGGGTCATCTAGTCCAACCCCACTGCAATAAGCAGGGACATCTTCAACTAGATTAGGCTGCTCAGAGCCACGTTCAACCTCACTTTGAAAGTTTCCAGGGATGGGGCATCTACCACCTCTCTGAGCAACCTGTGCTAGTGGTTCACCACCCTCACTGGGAAAAATTTCTTCCTCAGATCTAGTCTAAATCTGCTCTCTTTTAGTTTAAAACCATTACCCCTTGCCCTATTGCTACAGGCCCTGACAAAAAATCTGTCCCCATCTTTCTTCTAAGGCCCCCTGAAGTATTGGAAGGCCACAATAATGTGGCCTTCTTAATGTTCCAATAATCCCACTGTCTATGTCATCGATGAAGTATTAAAGAGTACTGGTCCCAATACGGACCCCTAAGGGACACCACTTGTCACCAATCTCCATCTGGACATTGAGCCATTGACCACTACCCTCTGGGTGCAACCATCCCACCAATAGTCCACCCATCAAATCCATCTCTCTCTAATTTAGAGAGAAGGATGTCATGGGGGACCATGTCAAAGGCCTTACAGAAGTCCAGATAGACAACATTGGTAGCTCTTCCCTTGTCCACTGATGTAGTCACTCCATCATAGAAGGCCACTAGGTTGGTCAGGCAGGTGTCTCTGCAAAATTCCCATCTCTGTTAGTGGAAATTTTGTGATGAAGTAAGAACTAAAGCTAATTACATAATAAAATGCAAATACTGAAAGATGTGTTAACAACAGAACAGTAATATGATCGAGTGTGTACATGTGCATGTGCATATGCCAGAGCCAAAACTTGTTTGTCAGAATTTGAAAAATTGATAGATGAGATTACTAGAACTAAGTGACTACTTTTGTTTTGCCTGATAACCTTGCAAGAGAATACATGACTGTTTTTTCAGCTCCTGGGTCCCTGTCATTTAAAGTATCCTACCAGTTCAGTGAACTGGTTGAGCTACATATGGAGGCTCACATACTATGATCTATGCTATAATTTGAAGTGGGTTATGTTCATTCCTGCAAATACACACATATTCAGAGCTTTAGGATACACACTCAGGAGGGACCTATAAACATCTTACTATGACAGCTGGACAATTCCAAAGATGTAGACCCTTCATGGACAAAGATCTCAGAGCAACAGAGCTTCATCAGAACAGAAGGAGTTTCTGCAAGGAGACAGGGTGCCTGTGGAAAGGACTATTTTCAGCCACTACATGAGGGTCAATGAGCCCTGTTTAGGCCTTTGCCTGTAGTAAATCCTCTAGAATTCTTAGAAAAAAACAGAGAAAGTTTGAGAAGATTGGCAGTAAGTCCCTAAAATTTAAAAGAAACAACTTAAAATATATCAAATAGACTAGACATAGAATATATTGGATACAGGTTTATTTTTCTCCCTTGCAGGTATATTTATGAAAACACATGTACCATAAACACATGCCCCCACAAATTTGTTGCCTGAGGATGAAATAATAGTAGATGATAACTCTGTCAGAAAGAATTGCCTTTGTGCGACATTGAAACTCAGTGGTCACCTTCTAGCATGGAACTAAGAAAGAATGTTCTGTTTCAAGGTAGGCTATGTGTGCTAAGGAAGCACTGAAACCCAACATTACCTCCTAAGATTCACCTTCTGTTTACAGTGATCGGAAGAAGGATGGACAGAGTGTTAAAGTCTTTCAGCACCTCAGAAGTCCAGTCTGACATCTGCAGAATCCTGACAACATGGAAATGATTGGAGGTTTTGTATCTTTGTGGCCTAGACATGCCATGAGTGCTTTCCTGGCTGGACATTTGCTGCATGCTATGTTGTGGCTGCTTCAGATAACCTTCAGATTCTCCTTTGTGTGTTTAGTTTGGAGATCCCTCCTGGAACACATTTGAAGTATGGTGTTAGTTTCAACATATGGTCCTCCTTGTGCTGCAATTAACAACTTATGAGAATCAGAAAAAAGGTACCTTTGATTTTCCTGGATGAGGTTACGCTTCTGGTTCTTCAATGGTAAGGTTTACTGCTTGAATAATTGCAACATGTGCCAGATTTCCAAAAGTGCCTACCCAATGACCATAACTGCCAACTACACGCAGAAATTGCAGGAACAAAGAAGTGGGTAGGTAATCTGCCTCTGTGTGCAATTACAGTAGCGGTTGTTCGTACACATTGCATAAATGTAGTTTTATGTATGCAATTATGGAAATCAAAGCCTAAGCTTGTATTGAGAAATGTAGATACCTCCCTAACTGAAAGTGATGCCAGCTCTACTCTCTACTTCCAACTGACTGAAGAGCTTTTAAACCTCTTTTACTGCATTGATTCTTCTAGCTGTCCATGCACACTGTGTCTTATAATATTATTCAATTGATCTACAGTTGCAAGGGCCAAAGTGAATCTCCAGAGAGAGGGAAAATAATTGCCCAAATTTATCAGTCATGTCAGATAAATGTCTACAACTCAGAGCGAACTCTTGTGAGTGGAGTTGGAGAAAGGAGTAATCTGGAACTCTTTTGAGTGTCTCATTGATGTGAGAATAGACCGAAGAAGCCCTTGTTTGGTGGTCCAATTGTTCAGTGAACACACACTGTCGAAGTTCCTGAAGCATATCCATTAATCTGCGTGCTACATGCTGAATAAAGGGATGAAAAATGCTTGATTCAAACCACAAAATGATTTATTTGAGTTGCAGCTGGTTTTTTTTGAATCAGCAGTGGTTTGCTAGAACGTATTTTGTGTCCAGAAATTCTCAATCAACACTTTTGTGGAATTCTTTCTTTTGTGTGCATTTAGGCTGCAAACTGAAAGTGAATTTC
>NW_010533354.1:0-7660 GCF_000687285.1 Phaethon lepturus
CGAAGCGCTGTGGCGCTCGGTGTCCCCGCCGGGGCAGCGGGTGCCTGGGTGAAACGCGGGGCAGTGCCGGGGGCTGCCTGTGGGATCCAGGATGCACGATGGCACGGGCAGTGACGTGGCTCCTGCCGCAGTGGGAACAGGCAGCCTTCAGCTACAACCACTCCTCCTCACAGGGTTTGCTTAGAGTAGAAGGTCTAAACTCGGCTACACAGCTGGGCAGAGGCATACTGGCTTTTATTCCTACAAGAATAACCATAATGAAGGTTGGGGACAGTATTCTCATTAAATTGGGATTTACTTGTAAAAATAAATATGCAGCGATTAGTAACCGTGACAAATGGCCCCTGCTTGTATCACTGCAGCTGTGAGAGCCTCTTGCTGGTACTGAAGTACTGAATGGTGACATTCGTAATGTCTTAAAATTTCCAGTTACCTGTTAGCTGACACCTAGGATCTCACATGGGTGTATCACCTTTGCACCAAGGTCTTTTGTTGCGCAGATCCTCAAACAGGACTATGCTCCAAGTTTGTTTTAGGCAGCATTGGTTTCTGGGATGTGTTTTTACCGTTGTCTGCAAAGTGTCTTGGACTTTTTATGATTGCCTTTTTTCATCTGGCAGTGCTCAAGAGCTCAAAATCCATCTCTAGGAAAGGAGCAGAACATATATGTGTTTTTTTAGGTGTTCTGCTCTTTTTTTTTTTTTTTCCCTTTTATGCAAACCCTGCAGCAAGTGGTTATTCCTGTCTTCAGCATGTGCTGTGAGGCTGCTCTTTGGTAATAAGTTATTGCTGCGGGGTACGAGCCTGGTTGCCCTGCAAGGGCCAGCAGATGGGCAGCCCGGGGTGCCAGGCGCCTCGTGGAGCTCCCACCTGGCGGAGCAGACGCCCGGGCTGCAGAGGGGGTGCAGCCGGGTCTCCCCACCCCTCTGGCTGATCTCCCCCTCAGGCTCGGGCTCTGCATGACGGGGGGGATAAGGGGGTCTTCTCCGAGGGCTTGAGAATGGCAGAGCAAAGGCAGAGGGAGGCATCTGGGATCCTTCCTGGGGGATCCGCATGAGTCCCGCTGGTCCATTTGCTTCTCCCACCTGCAGAGAGGGCTGCCCCCGCTTCCCTCCCCGGCTGCTTTGGGCTCTCTTACAGAAGCATGGCAGGAGGAAGCACCAGTTTGTATGACTCCCTCAGCCAGAGAATGGGAACAAAGGCTAAAGGAAGGCAGGCTGGTGAATGTGAAGGATGAGCCTCTCTGTTGTGGGGGACACGAAGCAAGATGAGGTCCCAGTGCGCGAATGAGAGTGGAGGTGCTGGGGGCTCAGGAGCACTTGGGGGTCAGAGGCTTCCCCAGGCTGAGCAGGGCTGGGACCAGGCAGGAGCGAGTCTGGGAGAGACAAGGAAGGGAAACCTCGTGGAAACCATGGCCTTGGCATAACAACCTGGATTCCTCTCTCTTCTTTCTCCGTGACTCTGCTTGGTGGGCTTATACACCTCTCTTTTTGTCTGTGTTTTTGTCTCCACCCAGGGCAGTGATGGTGACTCAGTGGATAAGAACAAATGCTGCACACTATGTAACATGTCCTTTACCTCAGCAGTGGTGGCCGAATCGCATTACCAAGGGAAAATCCATGCCAAAAGGTTAAAACTGTTGCTAGGTGAACAACCAACATTAAAGGCCACAGGTAGGTCCCGAGCCAGCGAGCCGGAGCAGGAGGGTCCGGCGCGGGGCGGAGTGGGCTCGCTGTGCCGAGGCACCGGCTCGGTGCCTGCACGGCAGAAAATGGATAGCTGAGCGATGAAGGCTGGCAGAAGCAGCTATTCATTTGTGTTGCTGTCATAACAACCTTTAAAAATTGCTGATGCTCGTTATTGTCTGCTTTGTTCACATACATCAGTGGTTTATCAGCCAGGGCTGGCCTTTGTATGAGGGTCCTATCTCTGACTCCATGCTTCTGAAGTGTTTTGCTTGGTGGAAGACGATCTCTCCTCTGGGCACAAATAGCCAAGCCTCACTTTAATTATCAGAAGTTATTCGACAGCTCAGCTAATATATTTAATAAACCTTTCGTGTTATTATACAGAACAGAATATAATTGCTTTTACCTCAGAGGGAAACCTAGTCTTTAAAAACTATTGGATCGATTGTCTTTTTGATTTTTGCCCAGATGGGTATGCTTTCCTCCATGGTGATTCCAATAATGCAGGCCTATTAACTTTCACATTTAAAAAGTCAAATGTTGGAATCAGATGATTTAACCATCTTATTGTTTGCTTAACCATAAAGTCCCTGCAAACCGCTACTGTACTGTGAAACAAAACTTCCTCCGTGCTCTTCAGGCCAGAGGATATGCAAACAAAATATTCTTCCTGCTAACCAGGCAGCGTAACTGGGCTGTGGTCCTGCAGACAGATGTATTTCAGTATTACTACTAGTGGCACTTCTGTCAGAACAGAGTATAAATTTAGCTGTGCCTTTTACATCCTGCCTAACACGATGTGCGTAAATCCTAGATGTGATTAAATAAGGGGGGTTTGGCTCTTTGTGTTTTTGTTGCTTTTTTAACTGTGCAGACTGTAGAGGCTGATGCATAGAATATCATTTGTCCTTTACCAGGATTGGCTTGGGAAATGTTATCCCCTTTGCATGAGGGAACACAGGGAATTGCTTTAGATGGTGCCTTACTTGTTTTAACTAATGAGTGCGCTCTCAGAATGCTTGTTAAGTGAAGGTGTGGCAGAGTTCACGAGTCAGAGGTGCATCTGGAAACTGCCTGGTGCTTTGGGTACCGGGTGTGAATCCCACGGGAGCCACGGATGGCAGGGCGTGCTGGCAGCTCCTGGCCATCCCTGCAGCGAGCCAGCAGGATGGATCTAACATGAATGAACATGATAATTTGCAGCTGACTCAGTTTAGGACTCCTCAGGCTGTTCTCTGCAGCTGGCAAATAATTACAAGGGCACTGAGAGAAGTAGTGTACTTGTTTATGGTATTTAATTGTCCAGTGCTTGCATTAGTGCTCAGAACTTCATCCCTCACGTGCAGCCTTCCAGCAGTTTCTCCTCCAGCACCAAAGGACCTGCCACGAAACCTAGTATTTCTGGTTAAATCCAGGTGAGTTTCTGAGGGTCGCTGCAGTGCTGGATTTCAGGGAATAGCGCATGGACAGAGTCCCACGTATATTGACGATTTAGATTCATGCATCAGCGGGGAAAGAGGTGCTGTTTTCACCTCCAGGACTGTCATTGCGGGCAGGACGCTGTGGGTCTGGCGCTGTTCGGGCAGGTCAGAGGGAGCAGCTGGGAGCCCAGGGTCTGCCTGCGGAGCTGGAGCCACGTGAAGGCAGACGAACAAACTGTGGGCAGTGGTTCTTGATCGATGGCAGGAGAGAATTGGCCTCTGCACAGCAGGTGCCGGTGGACATCACTCTGGTGAACCAACACTTCTGTTAATGAAAGATGTGTGTGGATTGGCAATTGGTAGATGAGAACTAGTTGCCCCCTCTCCTCTGTTAGAGACCGCTCCGAAGCGGTGCTGAGGCTGCCTCACTGTGGGGTCTGTGCAAGACCGTTCCGTGACCAGCCCTGCCATGCTGCCCATGCATACAGAAGCTGTAGTGCGCTGTCAAGGCAGGGCTTTCCAAGAGCTGCAACTTTGCATTGTGTTTTTGTCTAATTTTTTAATCATCTGGATCAGCATCACAGAGGGTCTAAGTGAGCTGCATCATGTGCTCCAAGAGTAATGGGCTCTTCAGCTGTTGTAATCACTAGGAAGGAGTAACTCGAGGACTCATCAGCTCTTCCACATACTTGATCTGATGAAGCTGAGCTGCAGGAATACATTAGTAAGTACCTCCTTGCTCTCCAGTAGTTCTCAGAAATGTGCCCTTTGGACACAGCATTTTTCTGCGCGTCCTACAGAGTCGCCCAGCATTTTTCCCCTGGCTGTCTTCTCCCAGTCCTTCATGACTGGCACCAGGGAGCTTTTAGTCTCTCGGACAGAGCTTCAGAGGCTCTGGTGCTCATGAGTCCTGGGAGCCAACCACGCGCAGCCCTGAGCGTGCTGGATGCTCCCGGGGAGGAGCATCCTGTCCCCAGGGGCTCCACACGTGCCTGTGACTGACTGCGGCGTGGCCTGGCTGCGGTGTGGCCGGTGGCTGGGCAGGGTTTGAGCGGCGGCTATGCTGTTTTTGGTAGGAATTCATCACTGAGATCATCTAGCCATTTTTCTTCTCCAGCTCTGTGGAAGGACACTCCAGAGGCTCTTGTACGTCGTCCTTAAAGCCCTGATTGCCAGAAGGCCGGTGAACGTTTCGGTGTCAGCTTTGAGTCCCCTGTGATGGAGGCTGGAAGTGCTGGTGGTGGAGCTGTAATTAAAGGGTGCTTTTTCTTAAAAAAAAATTAAATCCTGGAGCCCCTGCTTACAGGCATGTGGTGCTTTCCACATCCCCTTGTGGTGGGATGAGTCGTGGTTTGTTTTCCCTTTGATTTTCTTAAAGGAGATAAATAATGTTTAATGTAGGATTAATCTGCTCAGAAGTAAGCTGATAACTTGGAGTAATTCAGAGGTATTTATAATCACCAATGTGTCGCTGCTGAGGGATTCAACCCCTTCTGATGTTCTGGGGACCTGGAAGTTGAGCCGAATGACTGAGAAGTGGGTGCTGGCAATTCAGGAGGCATGAGCTCATGCTCGTGGTGTAATTGGTTAACATCTTTAAAAGAGATCAAGCTGCTATTCTGATCATAACACAGTAATCCTTCACATGATTATATGGGTTGAATATTTTATTTGGTGTTTCCCTATGCTCTTAAGATTAAAGTATTTTTTAACTTCTATGTGTGATCAAAAAAAGCAAGAAAGACTCTATACAAATATATGAACTCTTATAATCTTTTAATTTTTTAAAAAAAAGCTTAAAACATTTTCAGAGTTCCCCAAGTGCTCTTATTATGGCTGAGACTAAACATATACAGTTAATCTGAAAAGGTATTTTAGTGGCAATAGGCAAGTAAAAATAGATAATAACGTCCACATTGCAATGTTTGACTTTCAGCCTTGCACAAAAATTTATTCTACTACCCTAAATTGTTGTGAAGTTCTGTTTTGACCATTTTGTTAATTAGTGGGTCTGAGTGTAAAGGGGGGAAAGAATTTGTGAAATTCTTTGCAGGAGTCATTTTGTTCACACAGATGTACAGTTGTGGAGCATCGCATCTCTCTAAATTGCACAGTAACAAAATGAATTTAGGGGACAAAATGAAGATTAATAAATGCAGTTGAAACTGCAGGGGAAATTTAGGAGCAATTCTTGAGCTGTTCGAAAAGCAGTGTTTTCCAGTGTAAAAAAAAAAAAAAAAAGAAGATTGAAAAATATGTAATACTCATACATGACGTGAAAATGTCTGCAACCGGCATTTCTGGTCATGGTTCCTGGAAGCAGCGGCTCTGAAACACGCCGTGCTGCAGGGCTGCTGTGGGACCTGGAGCCACTGCCGGTGGCCAGAAATTCCCCGAGGCTTCAGCTCTGCAGGGCAGCTCCTCTCCGAACACGGTGCTCTGTGGCTTCGCCCTGGACTCACATCCGTTCCCAGCCAGAAAGCGGCAGAGGGAAGGATTTCTGCAGATACCTCCTCTGCTTCCGACATCCAACGTGTGTCTTGAGTGCTGAGCATTCTTCACCGCAAGCTGTGTAGTGCCAGAGCACTGCTTAATATTACACCTGAGAGCAGCTCAGGGGCTTCCCAGTTGGTTTTGTGCCACAAGGTGAAGTGTTTATCTCAAGTCTGCTCAATTGGTAAAGAACAGACTTCCCTCTTGTCACCATGGAGGTTACATCAACCCTGAACTCTGAGCAACCGGCGCTCTGCACAGTATGTAAAGCAGCGCAAGATATGGATGTACATCCTGCTCTGTGCCCTGACAGTTCCGTTCCCCCACATTCCTGCCAGATAATCCAGACGCGCTTTCTGGTCACCTTAAGCTGCAGCATTCATCACCTGCCTCCGGGAGGGCTCGGATTGGTTTTGCAGATGCGCGTGGACTCGCTAGCGACTGCGTTCTGCCTCTGAACAGACCGTTGCTTCATATTCTGTCTCGCCAGTCCCATAGAAAATTACATCTCTCCTCAGTCCCCTCGCAGAGTTACACCTTCCCTTTCAATTTTATACTCTTGATGAAATACAGATCTCATTTCTCTGCTGGTGCTTTCAGGAGAGGGAGAAATGCCTTAACAGCCGGATTTTTCACAATGGGAAAGCAGTGTCTCCTCACTATGGTGCAATACTTGTGATCTTTTCTGTTGCTCCTGCTGTACAAGGTTGTAGCCCTGAGAGGCTTTATATCACCACTATCGCTGATGAATTTCTCTAGTAATTTCCAATATCTTCTGTCAGCTTGCATCCAGTCATCAGCATGAGTTATAAACCAAAGAATTGTGGGGGGAAGTAGCTGCTGCCTTCATTGATGAAAGTGCAGGTACCTGCAGGCATCGCTTCAGGAAGGTGGAAATTGGCCCTTTGGCACTAGCAGTGCTGCACGGCCGCCGTGAGTCACGGCTCCAGGAGGTGCCAGCACCAGGGTCCCCCGCGTTCGGGGTGAGGAATAAGGACGCGATTTTGCTGGCAGGAAAACTTACCTTGTCTTTTTTACCTCCATGTTCTCTAGTTCCTAGTGTGGGGTTTGCATTTCAGATGTGCAGAAGGGGACAGGGTAAATGGTTTTCAGGTTTGAGTACGAGGATCTGTCCAGCAGCAGCTGGGGTCTATCTTAGTCCCAAGTTTGTCTTCTGAAGAAAACTGGATTTTCTAGTGCCCTGTTGTCATGGCTCAGTTACTTTCTCATTCTCATGCTCAGTTCCTGGAGAGTGGCACTGATAAAAAGTTGGGTGCCATTTAAATACAGCTATGAATAAAAAACTTTGCATGCAAGAAATAAGTCAAACATTAGTTCATTGCCAGAGTGCTAAAGTGTTTCTAACTTTATATTTTGCTTCTTGCAGCAAAGTAAGACTTTCTCACTTCCCTCCCACAGCAAAAGGGAATGTAAGGCAGAGCATCATGAGCTAGTTAGCATTTTGAAATACTTGAAATAGTCAAACTAGCAGCTTTTATGTTTGTGTTTCAGAATGGAGCAACATTTTTAACATTTGACATTTTGTGAGTGTTTATTATTAATTTTCATGTCGCTGCTCAGGGAATGATGATGTTTTCTGTTCTGTAGTAGTTATGTAGCGCATATCAAAATCATAAGTTCATGTTTGTGGAGAAGTCAACTTTCATGTATTTCTCTTGAGGAGGACTTGGAAGACAGGGGATGTTTTCATTAATTGCCAGGCTGGGTTCAGCATGCTTTAAGACTAGTGATAGTTGTACGTGGAACCTGAGGAACATGGCTTTACAAGAAAATACTTTGTATTGTGTGTGCTAAGAGGAAATCCCTGCCGTGTCGGAGCGCCAGTGTGACACAGGCAGAGTCCAGCGCTGGGTCTGTGCAGGGTCTCTGCTGTGGGGGCTGCAGCCCATGGGGCTGGGGGGAGCCAGGCATTGTGGTGGGCTCAGAGCAGGGCTGGGGTGGGCATGGGTGGGCTCTGGTGCAATCCCCTGAAGCAGGAGTGCCAGTCCCACCGACAGCCTCCCTCCTGCACTGCATTTAGATGAACACAAGCCACCA
>NW_010533354.1:7672-7967 GCF_000687285.1 Phaethon lepturus
CCAGGGGGCGGCCGGTCCTGCTGGCGGCTGAGCATCTGGGGATGCTTCTGTCACGTTTCTTCAGTGAGTGGGAGATATAACTGCTGCCGACACCACCAGCTCTGCGAACTTCAGCCTCCCGGGTTCCCCTCTGGCGGCAGCTAACATATAAACAAGGAGAAAGCTGACCAAAAGATCTGATGGATTTAACTTTATAGCCTGGGGCCTGGCAGGCAGCAAGTCAAATATGTCACAGAGCTCCTGGACTGCTGTAACGACTGGCTATTTATACTGGTCCAGATGCCCAAACACCTCT
>NW_010533355.1:0-236 GCF_000687285.1 Phaethon lepturus
TCGATTTCCAGGGCACGCGTGTTTTCCAAGTCTGAGCCAAAACTGTTTATTTCAAGTTTCTGTTCGACAGAAAGCCCCCAGCTTGCAGGACTTGAGTCCGACAAGTTTTATCTGGGATGTGGCGAAAGTGCCAATCTGCCGCGCGCAGCGAACTGCAAATTCTGCCCGGTGGGAAGCGGGGTGCCGGGGTGCCCGAGCTCTGCCCCGGCGGGCCGCGCGGGGGTGGGGGGGGAGAC
>NW_010533355.1:314-641 GCF_000687285.1 Phaethon lepturus
TGGTAGCATCCCCTGGGGCAGCTCCTTCCCGCAGAGCAAGCCTGCAGCGGGGGGGTGCCTGGGCCCAGCAGCTGGGCCAGGACGCTGCTCTAAAGGTGAACGCTGTCAAGCTCCCAGCGCGGCCTGGGGGGCTGTGGGTGTGCAGAAGCCCCAGTTTAGATGAGTAAAGGTCTTTCAGATAGTTGAAAAAAACCTTCCTCTGCATTTACACTCTAGGTTGCTTTTTTTTGTTGTTGCTGTTTCTTTTTTTAATCCTTTCCCTTTGCCTTTCCTTCTTTGCCTTCTCTTTCCTTTTCCCTTTTTCCCACCCTTTTTCCCCCTTCCCCC
>NW_010533356.1:0-3726 GCF_000687285.1 Phaethon lepturus
TAATAAAATTTTAATAGTTTCAGAATGGAATAAGCTACTTAGCACAAAGTCACTCTTAGGCCTTCTTAAATGTGTCAGTGTGCAAAGTTAGCATGGAATAAATTCATGTTCTGACTCACAAATTGGGTGCTTGTAAACAGAGCCATGAGACATGATCAGGATTTGTATTTACCACCTACCTTGTATGGAAAGTCAAAGACAGAGAAGATCATTGAATCTGGCATATAAAATAGGGCTTTCTTGCATCTTGACCCATAACACTGCCTCACATCTTGTAACCCCACTGCCGTAGGTTATATGCCCTTCCGTGTTGTCCACTTCTCTCATCGGAGGTTTTTACAGCTTCTGTGACACCCAGCATAGAGGAAAAAGATTAGATATTGAAAACTGAGCTTATCACATAGATGACATTTAAAAAAACCTCACCTGTGTTACCTCACGCAATGCATAGATATGTTGGAACAGTGAGGTATACCTATGTATATCCCCAAAATCTTTCCCTCCCGTGTGCAGTGTATTGGAAAATTTCAGCAGAAGAAACATTAAAGTAGCAATGAAGCACTCAATGCTGTGCATATGGTTTCATTTCAGCCAGGAGTACCCCTAAGCTATCTCCAGCAGCCTATGCATGGAAACATGAGCTGCAAAAGCAAGTTTGTCGCTATCACTCTGAAATCAGACAGCTGCAGCTACCAGAACTCAAGTATCCAGGGCACATTTTGTGGAAACATAACTTGACAGGAAATGAAAACTTAAAATAAAAGATATAGACGATTACAGCATTAATTGAAGAAAAATCTTGTGATAGTAGTCTAATTGCTAAAGCTCTAGACTAGGCATCAGTCTGGGTTTAATTTCCAGTTCTAAAGCTAGTTTGTCTGTGTCCCTTAAAAAAAGTCACCTTAATGTGAAGTTACTGAAGTTTCACACACAGGTCCTGCAGAGCATGCTACATAAAAGCCTATGAAAAGAATGAATCTAACCAGATAGATTTGTAGCACAGATTTACAAGATAACCCATCTAACCAAGCATGAGAACCACCGTATAGGTCATCTATAGAATCATCAGTTATTAAAAGGTATTTCTGCCCAGCATTCAATAATTTGGACCCCACGGGGATAAATCTGACCCCCAGTGTGTTACAGACTTTTTTACCTCTCATGTCTCTGCCTGCTGAAACTGTTTGCTCACACAGAACCCAAGGACAAGTCTTCCAGAGCACTGGCCCCATTCTTACTGCAATCAGCAGCCAGAGAAAAGCTCTTTGAGCTCTGTTTCTCCTCATTCCTTGCACTTGCCTTGTCCATTCAGGCTGGAGGCTTTTGAGGAAAGGACTGTGCTCTAAGTTTTTATACTCCCTAACTGCAGTCTTAGGTAAACATGCTCTTTAAATATAACTTATTAATATACTCTATTAACCTTTCACTTTATACCTTGACTTAACAGCAAAGCATACCATTTCAGTGTGTATGTTTTGCTAACTTTAATTCTGGTTCACAAGGCAAACTTTCAATTTACTATTTTCTATTTGTACAACCCAGTCAAAGACAGACATATTTTAGTGATGTGTAGATAGACGAATGATACAAACTGAAAAGGCCGTTCACCAGCAGGCCCATTGAAAAATTCACCTCTCAGTGAACTTAAAATCAAAACAAATTAATGTATACTTGTCAAATGTATACAATTACTACACTTGGAAACCTTTTTTTGACAGCTCCTAGAAAGTTGATGTGTACATACCAAGAGATTTTACAAAAATGTTATAAACTGAAATACTGTGCCCACACTTGTACCATACACTGGCACTGTGGATTGTCCCCTTGCTTTTTTGTAGTAAGAGAGGAATAGAGGAAAGGAAGGAAAGGAAGGAAAGGAAGGAAAGGAAGGAAAGGAAAGGAAGGGAAGGAAAGGAAGGCAAGGAAGGCAAGGAAGGCAAGGAAGGAAAGGAAGGATGGACTATATGTGTTGTACACCTGACATATTGGAAGGTCTTATCTGTAATATCCTGGACTGCAAACCGGAGTTGTAAGGCAAAAGTGTGCACTGCAGTGAACTGTACCATGTACTTTGCAATGTACGCATGGAACCAATGCTGACTCCCCACTAACAGATCACTCCACAATCCATGTAAAGCAGTGATTTGGAAAGAAAGCTGATTTTCTAAATATGCGACTCTGGAGCTAAAGGTTTCAAGCCGAATTTTGGGAAGCTGGATATATGGCTTGGGTATTAGCTTTCTCCATTTATATTGTAAATACATTTCTTACATATTCACTTCACTACTTTGTTAAAAAGTTGCTAAAAGCAACAGACTATAATGAATTCTCACAGTCATTGCTACATTATCTATGATATAAAATTTGATTTTAAGTTAGCTTAATTAAAAAGCACAAGTCAAGGCTTTGAGTACATCTCTAACATAACGACTCAGAGTAAGGCAAATCAAGACTAGAAAGTTTAAGGGGAAATGAAATACCAACCACTGGAGTCACACGCTGGCATTTGTAACGTTATAGGCCCAAGCTCTTGCAAATCAGAAAAGCCTGAAAACATGAATCAAATACAATTAGTGTGATTTTTACATGGCTTACAGTACTGTGAAAAATCAAACAGTGCTGCATGTAGGAGATCCAGCATCTCCCCATGACAGCAGCAGGGCAAGCAGGCTCCATCATGAGGATTTCCCTTTTCAAAGGGAGAGATTGTTAAGTCTGGAGCTAAAGGTTTCAAGCCGAATTTTGGGAAGCTGGATATATGGCTTGGGTATTAGCTTTCTCCATTTATATTGTAAATACATTTCTTACATATTCACTTCAGTGCTTTGTTAAAAAGTTGCTAAAAGCAACAGACTATAATGAATTCTCACAGTCATTGCTACCATTATTATCTATGATATAAAATTTGATTTTAAGTTAGCTTAATTAAAAAGCACAAGTCAAGGCTTTGAGTACATCTCTAACATAACGACTCAGAGTAAGGCAAATCAAGACTAGAAAGTTTAAGGGGAAATGAAATACCAACCACTGGAGTCACATGCTGGCATTTGTAACGTTATAGGCCCAAGCTCTTGCAAATCAGAAAAGCCTGAAAAACATGAATCAAATACAATTAGTGTGATTTTTACATGGCTTACAGTACTGTGAAAAATCAAACAGTGCTGCATGTAGGAGATCCAGCATCTCCCCATGACAGCAGCAGGGCAAGCAGGCTCCATCATGAGGATTTCCCTTTTCAAAGGGAGAGATTGTTAAGAATTGGGTCCACTTCTGCACTCTTTGTTTTACATCAAGTTGTGCCTCCAGAGAAGTATAGTTCTAGTAAGTGTTATCAGCTGCAAAGATCCCATCAGGCTTATCCCATACAGGCATCAGCAAGCCCATAGCAGATGAGTGCGTCAGGAAAACAGATAGCGGCAAACAAAGATAGAGGCTTTTAATGCCTAAAGTTTTATCATTGAAGATTCAAGATGTTAGAGGAGAATTTTCAAGAACATTCAAAGGTACTGTACCTTTGGGAAAAGGTCATGGAGACTAAACCAAGCAATGATTTCAACAGAACTGGTGCTTTTACATGTCTCACTTTTAATTTGAAAAGGGTATTTTTCCTGGTGACAATGATCAGTAGAGTTTCAGGTTTGATATTTCTTCCCCAGCAAGTATTTGGGTCTTGCAACAAGCACAAGGGACTGGCAAGAGAGACAGAACATATATATATATATATAT
>NW_010533357.1:0-1040 GCF_000687285.1 Phaethon lepturus
GCTTCCCTGGAGATGGCTGAACACCTGCCTTTTGCTCTTCTGAGCACACTTTTGCTCTTTTGATTCTCTCCCCTGTCCCACTGTGGGGGAGTGAGCGAGTGGCTGTGTGGTGCTTAGTTGCTGGCTGGGGTTAAACCACGACAATTACAAAAGAGGTACTGTCTATAGCTTCCTTATCTGATGGTTTGGAACCTCCCTGTATGATGTAATCCACATGTTACTTGCTCTTTGTTGCAATTTACTATATTCCTGCATATCTGACAATGGTGAAGAATGAGTTGTATAACTTAAAGGTATATAAACTCTGTAACTGCCCCATTTGGGCACAGTTCATATCAGCAGAGGCTGTCACCCTGCTGTTCTGTGTTCTCTCCTATAGCTATAGTAATAAACTGCTTCTGTTCTGACCTGATCTAAGTTGTACTCCAGGTATGTCTGTGAAACAAAGAAAAAAAACTCACCAAGTGCAAATCCAAAGGGAATTTCTCATATAATAGTAATATTTCTATCAGAAAGGAACTTTGCTAAATAGCTATAGAGAAAAGGAATACGATATAGTTGCTTCATTGTGAGCCTGCAATGAAAACTCTGTATGACACCTTCATTCATTATCCTTTTTTTCTACCCCACAAACAGTAGCATTTTATACACCAAATATACATGCAAAAATTCCTTTGGGTTGCAAGGACCAGGGCCAATAATTAGGTTTCTAACATATTTTCTATAACTTCCCTTAATTTTCATTGTATGCCTTGGAAACGTGGCCTTGAAAAGTCACAGTTAGTTATTGCCTAGTGTCTCTGTTTCCTCTCTCACCCTCTGACTATCTGGTCTGCTTAGGTTGCATGTTTACATTACATGTTTGCACATTTCTTTGTATTGAGCAACTTACAATTTCTTTGGTTTCTCTACTTGGTATTGTGATACAGATAAATAATGCTACACTATTATTTTCTGCACCTTCTCTAAGGCCTTTCACACAGTCCACCACGACATCCTACTCTCTAAGCTGGAGAGATACGGATTTGATGGGTGGACTG
>NW_010533358.1:0-226 GCF_000687285.1 Phaethon lepturus
ATACCCCGCGGCTCCTGCTGACCCCGGGATCAGCGAGGAGTTCTGCCCGGGGTACGGGGCCAGTTTAGCCTCTGCCAGAGACTGGCAAAAAAACCCGAGGTCTTTATTCCGGAAGGAGGTGGGGAGGGTAAGTGAATCAGAAGCCCTCAAATCCCTCTTATGTAACAGACTCGTGCAAGGGGGAAAAAAATAATCGAAACCTGGGGGGGGGGGGGGCACAGAGAGC
>NW_010533358.1:338-4799 GCF_000687285.1 Phaethon lepturus
GCTACGAAGCAAGGCAGCGCTTGTGCACCCGCTGGAAAAAAAGATGCGATGCTGTTTGAGGATGCAGGGAAACAGGGCGGAGAAGGAATTGCTGATGCCTCCTGAGACAGCCCGCATCCAGCCTCGGGTCTGAAATCCGGAGCAGCTCTGTGCTCCCAGCCTCAGTCCCCCTCCTCTCTTTTAAAAGTAGAAGAACCCTATCTAAGTCTCCTACGTATATATTAGTTATTTTGGGTGCGGGTTTTTTGGGTTCCAGGCTGAGGTCGCTGGGTTTATAAGCGTTGCTAGACCTAGAGCGTTGCTGTCATTTGGAGGGGAGGGAGATGGCGAGGGGGAGCCCACAGCTGCACGTTCAGAGACAGAAGCGAGCAACCCTGCTTGGTTTCCCTTCCCCGGGAAAGCCCCTCAAGAGGGAGATTTGTCTGCTCCCCGCAAGGAACGTGTGCCAGCCTTGCCCTGCGCACACCCTCCCCAGCTCCCCTCGGCAAAGAGGGGCTCGTCACTACCTCCGTGGCAATTTCATCAGTAGCACGTTACACTTTTTTCTTCTGCAAGAAATCCAATGCTAGGACAGTTTCAAAAACAGAAAAATCGCAGGAGGTTCCCGCCCGTGCCTTGCTTTAACCTCAGCAATAAACCTCAACAGCGTTTTAACGCAGGCTGAAAGAGACGACGAGCCCAGGAGAGACCAGCAGGGACAGCTGGGAAGGGTAGTGAAACCCAGAGACCAGGGGCACCAGTTGGTCTTGGAGGAGCCAGCTGAGCCTTGTTACTCGTTAGGAGCCCTGGGCCTGCCTAATTAGGACAGAGCCCCTCTATAAAGGCCGAACAGAGCATGAGTGAGGTTCGGCTCCCTGGCAGGAGGGAGGAAGAGCAGCAGTAGCAGTGAGTGCTTAGGGGCTGTGCTCAGCCAAAAGTTTAGGAGTAGCTAAAGACAGCTTGCTAGAGCGTGTCTTGCGAAGGGATGTAAAGAGAGAGAGGCTGCCTTACGCTGTAAGTCCCCTGGGAAGGGCTCCTGCAGCAGCGTCTCAAGTTTAGAAGCCCCACACGTTTGTCTCTGCCAGTTCCCGGGACAGGAGCCTGTGGCCGAGCAGCCCTGCTACAGCCCCTCTGAGTTTTGCCAGGCCCCAAATGGCTCAGGGGAGTGACAGAAGGGACCCTGAGTCTTTGCTCTCCAGTCCGCAGCGCTGCCTCATGCCCTGGGTGAATGGCACCCGATGTCCCATTGACCGGGACATTTTCCACAAAGCAGCTTTGCGATAAGGCGGCTGTTATCCCCGACGCGAGTAACCCTTCCCCACTTATCAGGGTGAGGCTCGTTGGGCCAGAGCCCGCTGTCACAGAGCCCCCTCACCTCCCCTAACGGGGAAACCCCTCCCCGGGAGCCGGTTTAACCTATGAATGGGTAATGCCTGGTGCCTAATGGAAACGGCATTTAGTATAAATTACACTTAATGGGGAAGTGTTTTGGTCTTTGCCAAGTGATTAAGCATATATGAAATATGCATGAAAATCTAATTTGTCCTCCTAATATGTAAGGTGCCAGATGAAGTCCAGGAGGGGAGAACTGGAGCCAAGATCTAGCAGCGGAGGCTGCTTGTAAGCTCTAGTTAACGGAGTTAACGCTGCTAGCTTTGCTCACACTATACGTTTGTTTTTTGTTCACAGAATCTTCCAAAAAAATGGATCCCCTGCAGAAACAGGGCGAGAAGATGGCCTCCGGAGCCGCCGTCCCGAGGGAGCGCACCCCAGAGCAGGTACGAGCTCCCGCATGACTCAAGGGACGTAGCTGGAGCCTGAGTGCTCCTGTGCTGGGAGGGGGAACGTCGTCCGGACACGCGGTGCTGCGCCGAGACGGCATTAGTGCCTACCTGAGCTTACCGAGGTGATGACCATCGGTGGGCATGCGGACCTGGATCCGTAACGTGTGGTGCCAAGCAGCCGGGGCCGGGGGAAGCACCCCGATCCTGTGTTCCTCAGCACCCGCGATGCCTCAGTGCCAGCTCCCCTTCCCTTCGCATCCCTCTCGGTCGCTCACGCCCAGAATTGAGAGGTCAGGTCAGGGTTTTGGTCGGCGAGCTCGCCGGGGCTGGCTCACCCCTCACACACGAGAAACTACGGCGTTAGCAAAAGTCCTGGCCTCGAAAATGGTGCGGGCTGGCCAGGAGATGAGCGACTCTGGCATGGGTGCCTCGCTGGAGTGACTCGTATGGCTGCTGGCAGGCTATGCCGCAGTAAGTCGGGCCTTTCTGTCACTAGAGGATTCTCAATCCCAGCCTTTGAGCCGCCCGCGAGGCTGAGCTGCTCTGCGTAGGAAGCCTAGCGTCCTCGTGCAGAAATCGGGCCGTTAGCCGTGACGAACCGCAAGCGGAAATGTCGCGCGCTCTCTGACTTGCGGTAGCGCCTCGCAGCCGTGCGCAGCGACACGCGTCGGGAGGGCGTCGGGGCTGTTCTCGGTGCTGAGCGGGCTCGGGAGCTAACCGTGAGAGTCGACGGGTTTGCTGTGTCACGAGTTAGCGCCTTAGCCATAGGACTCGGACCACAGCTCGACCCAGGTGCTCACTATTAATCAGGAGGTGACGCGGCACAACAACTCGAGGGGCTGAGGCTCGATGCTGTGAAATTGGGGCGCGTGGAAAGAAGACTCCTAGGGACCATTTATTTGTTTTCCCATCACGGTTACATAACCGAAAACGGGGTGCTTGCAAATCAATGTAGTTCCAAGGAAATTTCTGACTAGTTAACAGGTTATTGCTACAGCTCGATAAGCGAGACCATCAGAGAGCGAGGGGCCTCTACGGCTGCTGAAACTGTCAAAGTTTCACCAGCAGTTTGCATCTTGCCTTAAAGGCTGGCGAGGGATGCTCGCAGGAGAGGAGTTGGCTTAACGTTTTGTACCTCTGTTAGTCGAGGCTAAAGAGAGCTATAAAGGGGTCAGAAGCGAGGCCGCCGCTCGGTTAGCGCAAGGCGTTAAAGGAAAGGCACCCCGACCGTGCTCCTCATCGTTCCAACCCGCTGGAAGCTGCAGCGGACAGGCGCCGAGCCTTCGCGTCCCCGTTTCCCCCACTGCCCCCCCGGCGAGGCTTACACAATAGCCCAGCATCGCGGATGACTCGAGCATCATGGGCGGCTACCGCGTTCCGGGCACGCTGCGTTCCCTGTGCCCTCCCGCTAAAGCTTCGTTACTGTGCCTTCTGCTCTGCTCCCGAGCATCTGTTTCTAGCCCGGCCGTGATATTTTAAAATACAGTCTGTGCCTGCCGTAGCGCTGCTCACGGCTTCGGCTGAAAATGCCAGGGTCTGAAATCATTGATATGAAACGCGGGTGACTCACTTCAGAGAGCGCCAGGCCCAGGTTAATTTTGTTAATACTGACATCAGCTGCTTGCGGAGCTGTTTTCTCGCTGCTACCACCAAGAGAGCTCTCTGTTAGCTGTTGTTTCAAAGAGCCAGGAAAAGGGCAAGGGAGGGGGATAATGAGGGTCGAGGCAGGAGCCCCATTTACCCCAGAAATGAGCAGGATGCTTGGCCAGAAGGTCCTGGAGATGGACTCTCTTTCTAAATTGACGGGGCGGGAGGCAACAGGGAATCGAGGCTGCCCCAGCCAATTTGAGTAAGCGCTGCTTACCCCATAACCGAGGCATCGTAGAAGGCTGCAGGAAAGGTCTAAAGCGCTGCTGGCGAAGCGCGCCGCGCACTAGTCATTACAGCTACGGAAAGCCCGAGCAACGCCCCTGGGACGCCACAATGCTCGCTTAGTCTGACAGCGGGATCTGCGAGGAACCTGCCGAAAAGGAAACGATGAATAAAAACGCAGATATCCCTCCTGGCCACCACGGTGCCAGGGGTGGGAACCGCGTGGCTTCTACGGACCTGTGAAAAGCAAGCACCGGGAGCGGGGAACCTTCCCGGTTCGGCCAGGGAAGGGGGAGGGGTGCCTGAGCCCCAGGCAGACGCAGAGACGGGGCGGGGTCTCTCCCAACGCAAGGAAGGAAGAAAAGGATGGGGGGTCGGGAGCCCATGGCCAGCCCTCCGCTGGGATGTGCCGTTGCCAACCCAGAGCAGCTCCGGAAGGCTAAAGTCTAATCTGCGAAGGCCTCTGCTAGGCTGGCAAACTAGGTCAGCGTTAAGTACGGTTCAGTTCCGATGCAGGGTGATCGACGTCTCCGTTCACGTAGCCGGATGGCATTCGCCTCGCAAAGCGCTTTCCCGTCTTCTCTGAAGGAGGAAAGGCTCTTTGCCAGTTTGCAGGGCATGAGGGAAGAGAGCTAAGGCAGGCTCTCTACCCGGGAAGTGCTCATGGCCTCAAAAGCAGAGAAGCTCAGGCACTATTTTGACCGTGCGCTAACGGTATTTAAGGGTAGTTTGCCAGCACGACCCGGGCCTGCGTCACGCACCGCGTGAGGGCCACGGGAAGGGAGTCCCGCGGCCTAAGCGCGAGCCGCAGCGTGGCTGCCAGCCG
>NW_010533359.1:0-4904 GCF_000687285.1 Phaethon lepturus
GCTTTATTTGCACTCGCCTCACGGTGGCGTTTTAGGCACATAAACAAAGCCCAAGTGAGCGGAGAGGCAAGTGTGTTTTCTAGTTTACCTTTATTAGAATAACAGTTCCGTTAATGTTTTGGATAAATCAAAACTGTCTATTAAAGCGGTTCAAGTACAGGAGATGCGCGATGCTCTACGTCAGTGGAAGGGGTTTTAATCTCCCCGGCCCGCACAAAGCCCGGCTGAATCAGAGCGAGGTCGTGTGATCTGAACAGCACGGTCTCACCTGGGGTTGTTTTTTCCCCGTCCTTGTCTCTCTCCTCCTCCAGCCCCCCAGGAGAAGTTTACAAAGAATGTGATTGAAAGTGTAAAGCAGCAGATGCCGACATTAAACTCCAGCTTGATTTGAGTATAACGATCTGAGACACAATCCTCAGCCGCCGCCCTCGTTAATCAGAAGCATGCCCCTGGGACCTGAGTTACCCGGAGAGAATAAACACAATATAGAGTCATCTTACCTCCGAGCCGAGAGAGCAACGTTAGAGGTAGGAGAGGGAAAAGTGCGGCTCTCCTCCAGCCTACCTCGGCCGGTCTGTCGCGGGGCTCCGGCAGCGCTGCCACCGCCTGCCCAGCTGGGCTCCGCTCCCCAGCCTTCTCCCCCCGCCCCCCGGCAGGCAGTCCCCAAACTCAGCCCAGCACAAATCCAGAAGTCAGGGGCAGCGTTTGGAGTCAATCCGTGCCGGTGCAAATCTCCCATGGCTTTTATCCGCCACAGCGTGGAACAAAATTGCCGGTTACCCTGAGGTTTTCTCAGGCTTTGTTGGCAATCTAGGAGCAGGTAAGGCGGCTGCTGGCTGCCAGCGATTCCCGTTGCACTTGCAGAGAGCAGCAGAAGCCGGTGGAAGTGGGAGTGTGGTCTGCCTTTCATTAGGGAGGGGGGAACGGACCCTGGAGGTGATGCCGTGAAACACTTCTACTTCCTTGCATTGTGTTTGTTACAGATCACGGGCGCTCTCCTTTTATAACATTCACTTCAAACATTCTCAAACCCAACCGGAATGAGTTCCGATCCTCCCCTTTAGTTTACATTGGGGCTATCAAAGGATTAAATAAATGAAACTTTATTTGACCGTGGAGTTTACAGACCCTGGGATCCCTGCACACTCTGGCCTTGTTCTAATTCTATAGCAGTAATTACCCTTCGTTTCTTTAAGTGCAATAGATTTATTGCCTTAGAGACTATGCACAGTTTGATTGAATTATTCATTTTTTTTTTCTTTGGTGTAGACTGCATCTGGGGACTGATGTGACGTGTAGTATTTTTTTTTTTTTTCAGGAACAAAGGGAATGTGGAAATGAAAGAGAGAGGGAGAGAGAGGCTGGCAGATGTGATGAGATGCGGTGAAGGTGTATCCAGCTTGGCACTCCCACTCCTCTCTTCTCCTCTCATTGCAGCCCTGGGTGACTCTCAGGCTAACACAAACAGCTTTTCTTCCGCAGCCTGCCCTCTGTCACTGTAAGTACAACAGCCTTCTCTTATCAGCATGCAAATTCCAGCCACTCACTACCTTAGCCTGGTGTTTGCACTTTAGATTTACAGAGGGGACCTTTAAAATGAACTTTCCGAGACAGGAAGGGGTTTTCATGTCAAACTTGCTTTTATTTTCTTTGTAAAAGTTTATGTGGTTTTTCCAGTTCTCCCCCACACACACTTTTTTTTTTTTTTTTTTAATGTGGGGGGGAGGAGTGGAGAGATTGTTGCTGCGGCTTTTTGCTTCACTATCAAGATGATGCACAGTTTCAAATGAAATTAAAATCTCCTTGATCCTCTTTCTGCCAGGACAATACATTGTGTTGGCAGATGACGCTGTAAGGAATTCAGAGTTTTTGTTTTCAGTCAGATCTTTAGCTTTGGGCGTTATGAAATGCGAACGTACCCTAAATTTTGAGGATATCGCCAGAGGTTCTTGTTCTAGGGAAACTCTTACCAGATGATGGGTTTGCTTAGGAAGAAACGTGCAGTAATATGCTTCTATCTAGTCTAACAAACTTTCTCCCAAACGGATGATCAGGCTTTAACTTCTTTTCCTTTAGTTTTCTCTCAGATGCTGTTGATTATTTTGCAAAAAGTTTCTCTGAACGTCTTTAACAAGCCTATAAAAAAGTCTTCATTGTCGGAGAGTGTCAGCAGAGGGAATTTATAAATATGTCTGTTAACTGTCCGGCATTAATTGGGGAGAGAGGGGAGTTTACAATTTGTTGAATGACTTTTAAGGTGGAATTTCTTGCTCTTTGAATCAAAACTTCTGAGATTCCACCAACTCTACAGGAGTTGCAGGTTTGCTCATGATGTTAAAGATGCGGCATGTAAAAACAACACACAGGCAGGTTGCTTCCCTTCTTGAATATTGCTTTACTTTAACGTATTTAATGAGAGAGACGGTGCAAAATGCAATGACAGCTGTGAACAGGTAAGTGCCCCGACGTGAACAGGGCGTCTTCGATCCCTTCCCTCTGCAAGGACCCACAGCAGTTCAGCATCCCTCCTCAACATCTGCCCGTGCTGGCTGCCCTGGCTGGTTTTAGCTTTAATGAAGCAAAAGCGAGCGAAGTAATTTAAAACACGGTCTCTAAACGTTTGGTAACGCTAAAAGTAAAAGCGTTTTCTTGTTTCTCGGCACGTGTATACATATCTACACGGCGGGTGTTCACTTATGCAAACAAAGAGCGAACCACAATTATTCCTGTGCAGCGCCCATACACGCACATTTGCATACAATGCCCAAGGAGTCCTCTTTTTCTACCGCGGAGAAGTTGTAGCTCTCTGGCACCCTGTATTCCGTCTGTAACTTAACGGATCACCCAGGGGAAGCAACAAGCTAGAGAGTGCTACTTGCGCTCCGCCTGGGAATGTGGACGCATCATTGCGGTGTCCTGCCCCAGCCGAGTGTCAATCCCTGCATAGGATTTTCGGGAGTGCAGCGGGATGCTCCCCCGATTTGGAGCTAGGTGGGCGGTTAGAATTATCTGATGCCTTAATTATCTCCTGTCCCCATTACCGCCTCGTACTTAACAGGGAGGGCACTTGAGGAGTGGATTCACCCCCCCCCCTTCTTGAAAGAAAAAAACTTCCAGGAACAAATTGATGGGGTTGCAAACTCGGTCCGGATAGTCCGTCCTTGTATTCTGATTACATCTCTTCCCTTACAGAGCTCATTTTAGCGCTCCAAAGCCACTAGTTATGCAGAAAGTCAAGGTGTTCCTTTACTTGCAGCAGGTTTAAATGTGTTACAAAGCAAATGTTAGTGACCAATCACGAGAATTCTTATAATTAAAGATTAAAAAGGACACAGCAATATCTGGAAAGGAAGCTTTTTCCTGTTGTTAAATCCATAACTCAGCTGCAGCAAGGTGAATACCTTGAATTAGCTCAACGCAGGTGAATACAAACTCAGTATTTACAATCTTACAATTTACCCCCTGTCTCCGCATTTCAGTTTTTTAGCATCTTTTATTAAAATTTAAAGAATGCATGGAAATTAGCTACTATGCCCTCAGCCAATTTGGTGATAAAACTTTAGTGGATAATTTTAAAGTTCGGTTTCCAGGTATTTGCTGCTTGCCGAATAGGACTTGATAGCTCCTTTCACTGCAGTGGAATTGTCAAAAATGCTGTATAGAATAGCTCCACTATTCCAAGAGGTTCTGACTTAAAGCTCATTTTCCCTGGACTCGACTCGAGAGGGGCGATAGTACCTCGGAGAGCAAGGTAGAGGATGCAATGTGCACAGCTCTAGTAGTGTGTTGAGTTTTACAGCTTGTTAACAAAATGAGATAGAGCCAAATCAGATCAGTCCTATGCCATCACGTTAATGCTCAATTTTCATCACGTCCTTATGAAGCGAGGCTCATTCGCAGCGGAGCTGAGTATGCTTCTGGGTCTAACCTGTTCCGCAAATTTCTACTTGAGAGAGGAGGAAAGGGAAATCAGGCTTTCTCCTCGTCTTTTTGGCCTCTGTAAGTTATGAAGCTATTTTAAAATTAAAAAGTTTCTCTGTTACTGACTGTTCCAGGCGCCTTCTGGAAAATGGGGAGAAAGTGCCAAAAATACAGAGATGAATCAACAACTTCTCTCTCTCTCTCATTTTGTGGGCTTGAGGTTGCTTTCCGCACTCCCATCTTAACAACAGTTTAGCCTAGGTGTGAATAGTATCAAAAGAGGGAGACGTTAGCTTTGCAGTGCTGTTTGCCCACCTGATCTGCGGGCCCCTGACAGTTTGAAAGACTCTTTTATGTTTACCTTTGGAATGTAAAAATACAGCAGAGAGACTTTCTTGGTTTTTGCAGTACTCTGTGCCACTGGTTGATTTTCTTCTCAGCTCCTTCTAGTTTTCCCTTTTTCCCAGATTCCCTCCCCCCACCTCCATTAGCACTTACAAGAGAGCGTGAGTTCCTAAATTGGTATTCAAGCTGATATTCAAGTTCCTATCTGTTGCCTTTTGGTAGGCAGAGAGAGAGATATTTATATATTGCCGCTGCTAAAATCTCTCGTCGTCGCCACGAGAATTCCATCTTCAGCTCGAGTCCGTCCTAAATCGGTTTTTCTTCTCTAGTCATACCTGTCTTTCCCTTTTAATTGTGCTCACGTTTTACCTTTCTGTTGAACGCATCACTAAATAGTTTGGGGACTCTGAGTGCCTTCTCCTTCCTCCCCTCCCTCTCCCCGGGGTCCCTGTAGCTGAACTCCCCTCTCTGGTGTAATTTACACTTTACATTTAGTCTGCTGCCTTTTACCCCGACCGGGCTGCGGGATCGGGCTCCTCAGAGCCCCATTCATCAGCTGTCAGTAGGCGCTTGCTGAGGGCTTTCCTTCTCGTCCCAGTCCTTCCCCCCTCCTGCAGATCGTCTCTCCCGCTTTTTTT
>NW_010533360.1:0-10156 GCF_000687285.1 Phaethon lepturus
CCAATCTTAGTGATTCTGTGATTCTGTGATAAGGCCCCCAGGAAAGGGGGGCAAATTTCCTTTGTTCTGATTTCTAAGAGACAAACTTTTTCCATTTTTGCCAGAAGATGTCCATTTGTCAAAACTTGTTCAAGTTGCTTGCAAGGAAAGACTGTATTAATTCATCTCCTTCTTTGGAAGAAAAAGGAAGAATGTTTCAGAATTTGTTGAAAGTCTGTCTTCAACTTTTTTAAAGAAAATATAGATTTCTGGTTCTCAAGGTACTGATGCTTATTTGTTTTAAAGGTTAAGAAAGCTCTGAATCAAAATAAAACATTTTGAAATTATTAAATGAAATAATTTGGGTGGTCCCATTCAATGTATTTTTTTTCAGGTCTGGGAAATCTAAGATCGATGTTTTTTCTTTTTCCCAGGCAAAAACTCTCACTGAAATCCAGAAAAATCTGGGGAGATAATTGTTGCATTGACTTGTTTGGCTATTAGAGACAACTTATTAAGGTGTAACAAAAATCAGATCTGCAGTCTGTATATAATGCAGATATGTAACACTTCCTGGAAAAACTAGCTGCAGCTTTTTGTAAGCGTAACGTCAGGTGAAGTTCAGATTGGACACTAGGCAAAGGCTCTTCACTGAGAGGGTGGCTGGTCACTGAAACAGGCTTCCCAGGGAACTGGTCACGCCTGTCAGAGTTCCGTAAGTGTCTGGACGATGCTCCTAGTCATATGGTTTAGTTTTTAGTTTTACATAGTCCTGCAAGGAGCAAGGAGTTGGACTTGATTTATGGGTCCCTTCCAACTGGAGATAGTCTATGCTTCTAAAAAGCCGTAGAAAGCCTGTGCCCACCTCAGCATCTGACTCTTAGAGCCTATAACCTGGGGTACAGCAAGTTAATGAAGAAAAGATAGAACAAGTTAGTTGTGACAAAATAATACATTTCTACTGAGTAAACAAAATTTTAGAGCTTTATTCGATGGCTTATTTGATTGTATGATTCTAATTTTTCCAACTGCTTTGCTGTAATATATCTGCTACCATATATCAGCTTATCAAATGTCTGTCCTTTGTTTCAAAATACGAAGACCTGCAGTTTCTTAATGGTGAGCTGTGGGATGTTTATTAATAGCATTTTCCCTTAATTTCAGTTTTTAAAAAAAATGGCTGAGATGATAGGTAAAACTGAAGAAAAACACCGTGCTCAAATGAGGGGCTTGTTATTTCCATTTCCCACCTTTGCAGAAGTCACACCTCATACAGGTGTATGTAGCTTGGCATTCAGCTTGGCAAGCTTAAGGCAGGAAGCATCAGGAAACATGTCAAAGTATTCCTGAGCATCATGTGTATGTCTCAGATTCACATCCATATGCAGGAACACATGCATGCATGCACAGGAGAGAAGCTTTGATTGTCCAAACTACCGGTGACAGCTCTTGGGCTCAAGCCCTCAGAGCCAAGTGGCTGAAACCACTTGAAGTCACGTAGCCTGAAGGGGCAAAGACAGAGCTTGAGCCTGTCTCCTCTGTGACAGAGCTTCCCTGCAAGCAATGGCTGGCTCATGCTGGACCACAACCATGGTCAGAGCCATTGCTGGTGGGTGGTGGGAACTGTAAGAGAGCTGGGTCTTTCCGTAAGCTAAGACTAAATTGCACCTGTAGCCTTGAGAGCTCTCCTTACAGCTATGGATGGGTTGCTCTACGGAAGGTAAGATCTTGCTTTGAGGATAAATCCTGCGGATAAATCCTGCAAAACCAGCTCTTGGGGCGTTACTTTGGCTACCTGGTCAAAAATTATGATTATTTCTATTTCATAACAGACCTCACAGATGATTTATTTCTGGTATGTGAAAAAATAAACGTTGGCTGTACGTCTCCGAGATCTGCAGGAAACACTTGAAAAAGATGGGGCTTTTATAGACAAACTTTTCAAATCGACTAAATCAGTCTGTCTGCTAACTCCCCGTTCTCACCATCTTGAGCACAGAAGTGTCTTTTAGATGGATGAGCTGAACTCCACCGAGGAGCAGCAGACTCAGAGGCTTTATATACTCCCCAAGGGCCTTGGATAAGAAAAGCCAGACAGAAATAGGTAAGGAGACAGAAGACAGAAAAAAGAGAGACTATGACTGATAAAATGTTTGTAAAATCATGCAGTCACACAAGCTTGGCGGTTTTGGCCTCTCTGAGTTTTCCAACTACCCCAATAGCACTTGCTTACTGGAGCTCTTACTCCAAGGTAAAGCCTTGTGGGTGGGCCCTGGACGCCACTACAGGTGACGTGGACAACTTTACACCAAAAGGCCGAACGCTCCTGACAGCATTCAGTGTAGTTTTACCTGAAGACTCATACGGAGTTTAGGACTCAAGTGGCGTTTTCAAGTAGGACCTCATGGCAACTCCGGAGCTGAGAGCTGGGTTTGAAGCATCTCCTCAGCCTGCACCGAGGTCTCAAGAAAGCAACGAACGTGGCTTCGCAGTCCGTCCCCATGCTGAATCAAGATCACCACCGGCCTTTATTTCAGACCAGCTCTGGGTCTCTGTCTTCCCTTATTAGCCATGCTCTGCTGTTGGCCCTTGTGACAAGCATGGCTACACGGTCCTTACAAAACAATCCTGATGCGTTCCTGCTCGGTTTACAAAAACAGTGGCATTTCCATCGCAGCCCAGGTTGAAGCATCTCTTGTTTAGGAGGTAATTGTCTGTGGTGTCTGCACTTTACTATTTATGTTTACAATCGGTTGCTAAGGGCTGAGTTATTGCTTTCGCCAAAGATACTGTCTTCTGCTGCATATTTAGCCTTCCCTGGAAATTTCAGAGGAGATGAGCTGTCACAGAGAAGCACAAGGCCGAAAGGCAGATAATTTTCTTTAATTTCAAACAAGCAGATATTACAGAAACGTGATTATGTAATATCCTTATTTCAGGGCTAAGTACAATACATATTTATACCCCGGCTAGCACTCTGGATCCACAGTTTTGATTGGTGCTTCCATATAATTCTTGTATGTACAGATATGTACAGATATTATATACAAGGGATACAGTAATAATAGTAAATACACTAATATTAATAAATTAGAGCTTTAAATTGCAATTTATTCATCTGCTACTTGATTTCTTTTTCTACTTGCATTGCAGTGCATTAAGATGTTGGAGGAGGTTGTCCACATGTCAGTTGCTCTTTGAGGAGGCACTCCTGTAACCAGTTGTCCTAAAACAATTAGTTTTAGGGCTTTTCTAAACACGTTATCTTCTATAACCCTTCAATCTTCCAGTGTTCCCTACCAATAACATTACTGCCAACTAGCTGAAAGCGCTTAAGAACTTCACAGATGTCTTTTTGTTCTCCTGAACAAAAACTTGCACAGTGTAGTACTGAATAATGGTTCTAGTTTTCTAGGCTGGGAAATATTACACAATATATGATATTATACTATATACGTAGAGAATGATGTCTGAAGCAACGAGGCACATTGAGAACAGATTTTATCCTTTGAATGAAACCGCATCCAAAACTCTGACACTTTATCCAGAATCCTAGTATAATGTTTGCATTTTCTAACAGAGGATAAACATGCAACCCCACCATCCCAGATCTACAATTAAGGAAAGCATGGTCATATTCTTAAGTGACTTCTTTGGAAATTAAAACATTTGGGTTCAATTTCTGTCTCTGTCAAAAATTTCACTTTGAACTCTTTCTAACTGGACTTTTTGCTGATTGAATCAAAGCAAATGGTAGGCCTAGGTCTACCTAGACCACAGATAGGAAGAGATATGGCCAAAGATTTCAGTTTGTGATGGGCAGATTATACTCAAGAGATGCTTGTCTCAACCCAGTGACTCTGCCTAGGAGTACAGCCTATGTTCCTATCTCTGGTGCTTCACAGAAGCACAGAAGGTGGAAGGAATGAATCAAGGCCGTGATTTTTGGGTGACTCAATTCTGACAAGCACTTTTGTACACAGCTGGAAATGTCCCCAAGGTCACAGCATCAGCAAGTCCTCACGGAAAGCTTTTATCATTAAAAATTAAGACAAATTTCAGCCTAGGTTTGATTCTGGAGAACCCAGCCCTTCAATATTTTGATGTCTTAAACTACGGAATGCCTTAAAAAAAAACCCAAAAACAGCCTACTACTATAAATTGTCACATGGGGCCTATGACAACCTGCCATCTTATTTTGCCCATCTGAGAGAAGCAGTCATCCAGAAAGCAGAAAACTTTGATTCCCAGCCTTGTCTAAGGTGTTTTGGTTCCACATCCCACACAAAGGTACAGCTGGTTTGGGGATCAGGTAAAGGAGTGCTGTTCTCGGGAGCTGCAGTTTAACACTGTAGAGAAGAAGCTCGACGTCATTTTCATACTGATTTTTAGTCCTACCATGAGGAGACACAGAGTAAGTTTTGGAAAGCAGGATGTCAAGCCTAAAGGCAGCTGATACCAGGAGTATTGATATTTTTGACCCTCAAATTGACCTTACAATAGAAAAAAATGGGACTCACTATCATGCACAACCCCATGCTACTGTTGCTGTACATCTGTAATCAAGACAGGCTAAAAGGAAAATTTTTATAAAACTGCCACTATAAATTAATTTATTTACCTCTGTCAAGCCAAAATGTATTTTTAAAAGCCACAGTATCCTCTTAAAAAATGTGCTTCATCAGAATCGTTAGTTCAGGGTTTCTAATATTAAACATGCAAAACCCAAGTTCAAAGAAGGGTATGGGAACCTCTACAGCAGGATCAACACGATACTTCACGGTCAGGAAGTAGATATTCTGAACTCCCATCCAGGCCCAGCGCAGTCAGGATCAAAAGGTACACCACTGACCTACATGATTATTCTAAGCCTGGAAACATCCTCTTAATAAGAGGCACGTAAAATACAGTCCTTCAGAAGAACTGAATAAGGTCCACCCTTTTCAAAATACACCTTGAGGTGGTGGTAGCAACCCACTGATGTAATTGCCTGGTTATTACACATTCACTCGGGGACCACGTTCATCCCTGGGGACTCAAACCTGTGGTTTATATTTTGTAGGCTACTGTTGCTACCAGTAATCCCCATGACGGCTGCAGGGATGGAGACCACCCTCCCTGTTCCTACCGAGCAAGAATAAGGCAGCCTGTGCTCGAAAGGCAAAAGGCATGAGTCTGTAGCTGAGGGGTATGAGCAATCCTTTGGCTGGAGGGGAAATCTTGGATTACAAGGGGTGAAATATTTGTTTGAATCATATTAATCTACAAAAGGCCTAAAAGCTTGATTTTCTACTTCTGAGTGAGTACCCTAACCACAAGGCAACTGAACAAAAGCCAAACATTTTTGCTTCTATTAAGTGATCTACACATATGTCGCCATTTTCAGAGCAGCCAAACATTCTCATCCCTTCTTTATTTCAAGGAGAGCAGAAGATACCAGCACTGCTAGTGCTACTTTAATGTAATGCCTAAACAGAGACTAAAGTGACTAACTATCGGCAACCTGGCTAGTCCTGAATATAAATGCAAGCACAAGGCCTACCCAGTTAAGAAGTTATGTCAGCAATAATGAAAATTAAGAAAGCATGAGATGGAAATATTCTAGAAGGCAAGATCTTCTAGATGGCACCACTGTCAAGGTAGATCAACTTTGTGTGCTATTCATCTCAGCAACCGCTGGATGAGCACATACAATAATGTCATTCATAGCTTTGTGATTTCAAGGCTAATTAGGCCAGTTCACTGTTTTGAGAGTGCTTAAATGCATTAGCAGGTTCCTTCTAGCTGCTGCAGCCTGCCAGCACTTTCTGCTCAAACTGTCCCAGGACCTCTCTGACATATTCAAATTTGCCCTAAATGTATGGCTATAAATTATAGCAGGATTATTCAGTCATCTGAGAGTACATCCATCAGAGAAGAGGTCATAAACCTTGTAGGGAAACTAAAACTTCACACTTTAAGAGAGCAAAAGACACAACTGGAATTTATATTTAAAATACAGCTAATTTTCTACAAGTTAACTATTGATGAGGTACTGTGAAAAACTATTTTATGAACTGCCTTGAGATGTCTTATTAAATGCTCTGAGGCAAATTTATCCTGTATTTGGACTGCACCACTATAACTGATTTCTATTTCTTAACTTGTTAGGCAATCAGGGGGAGAAGCTCATCTCCAGTGTCATCAAAGAAGATTACGTTTGAGAGCTTTGTTCAGCTAATTATCAGCAGAGCTTTGCTTTCGTTTCCTCATTACATGGTTTTATCTAAAGAGCTGATGTTTATTTCCTAACAAGCTAATGGCCAACTATGATGGCAGCAAGAAGGATACCCTGCAACAGCAAGCATGACTTCCCAGGGAGAAGCACTGACCAGCATAGCGGCTTCTCCTGTATCAAGCGCCGGTGCTGCGATACCAGAGCTGCTCAGCCCCTCTGTCTAGGCTCGGACCGTACCTGCCCTCACACAATTTCAGTGTACCACGGGTTCCCCGGTCATGGTGTTACGAGAGGCAAATTTGTAGATTGCCCTTGTTCCTTGTAAAGACTACAATTGCTGCTTCTCACAGCCTACTCCTAAATACTCAGAGCTGCATTATGCCATCATGACATACATTATTTATTAGCTAATAGATTGTGGGTTCTGACTCCCTTGCTGCTGCCAGCAGTGATGCTACTGACTACTCTTTATAGTCATCTGGAGGAGGAATAGGGCCGTATAGAAGCCAGACACCTAAGTCACAGCTGATCTGCCAGCTAAATATAGATTTCTTCAATTAGAAACAAATAAATTAAAAACCCCACAGATTTTAGAGGCCTAAGACTCTTCCATTACTGTTTCCGTATCGCTCATAAAATCACCATAATCCATGAACAAGTACATTCAAAATAATATTCGTCGTTTACTGATGATGTAGTTTTTCATGCTGGTGAAAGAAGTAGCTCCTCAGTTTAAAAACTGCTCAGTTTACTCCAGCCCTTAGAAGAAAATTATGTATTGCACAGTAAACAAGTGAAACTTCAGGAGGATGCCAATATGTGACTTGCACTGAAGTTTCTGCATGTGCTATAACAAGCACCAGGAAGGATAAAAAGCAGACTAGCCTTTCCAGTTCTTCCAACTTTAATGGGGAATACAGGCAGTTTTAAACTTAACAGATTTTAAATATCTTGACTAATACATATTATACCTAAGGCTTTTATGGTATTTAGTGATCTGGGAAGCTATACTGGTACTGTCTTTATACCTACAGCTAACCAAGATAAGAAACTCCCAAGTACTGTTCAATAAAAAATGCAGTTGTTCAGCTTCTATGATTGCTTTTTATATTTAATCATTCAATTTAATATCTATACTTTTTACTTAGACTGAATTTGAGCATCACAAGCAATCTATTTACTGTAGCATGCAATATGATATCTAAAATTTCATAATACTCAAGAAAAAAGTCAAAATAATTAAATTCTTTCCAAATGCTTTCCATATAGCCAGAGAATTGTAGGTAAATAAACATAGGAAGCTATGGGATTGCACAAAAATCTACATTTACAGTAGGAAAAAATCTAGTCTATAATGTCCCAAGCAATTTATTTTCACAGTATCCCATAGAACACTCTTGTACATCTTAGCGATCTCTGCAATTAAAAATTTGAAAGATTATTTTGATTTACAGTTAAAATGATCATTAGGAAGTAGTCACTCATTTCTACTTGCTAAAATGTGAGTTAAAACAACATGTCCCAAAGATGTATTATAAAATCCAAGAAATTAAATACCGAGTGCCACTACTTCAGCAATAACCATAAGACACCAGTTATTTGTGAGAAATCAAGACCATTTTCTCTTAAGGTGCTCACATCCTGATCAGAGTAGAAACAGCACAACCCAACAAAGTAAACAACAGCCTGTTTTTATCATGCATCCCAGTTTATAATATTCAGACACCTATTACATAAAAAAACTTCTTTCTGAAAATGAAAAGATTTCCTGTATCAATACTATAGGTAAAGGGGAAGTCCTTTCAGAGGCGATTGTTATTGAACTCCAAGAGCTGTGAGCATATTGTTGCTGGGTCAGAAGGTGTTATGCAATAACATGATGAGTTAATAGAAATGACCCCTGAAAACATCAAAAAAAATCACTTTTTACAATGCGCGTATGCCTACTGCGATGAAGATGAAGTGGCTCGCAACTTTAAGCGCTTCCCCTTCTGACTCCTGGCTTTCCCTCCTGGGCTCTGCCTGTTGGGAGCAGCAGGTCTGTATTCTGAAAGAGCAAACGCCTTCAGAGGGATCTGCAGCGGGATCCCACAGCCCTGCAGCATTCCCAGTCACTGCCCCCCTCACCAGAGACCTCATCTCTCCTCTAAACCATGCAGACTTGGGACCAGACAGCCCCCCCCCCCAGCATGCTGTTTATCTAAGAATATGCAGAGTAAAGGACTGACTGAAATGTCCTCCAGCAGGTAGCTTTAAGCATGGTGGCACCATGAAAAATATGTTACCTGCGCACGTAGTGATATGACGCTCAAGGAAATCATGTAAGATCAAGATTTTCGTCTAAAAGTCACAGTAGCAAGCTGTTTGGCAAAATCCCAAATGTTGGCAAGAAAGCTATTGTGGATCTTGACTCCTCGCCTTGCCTTGAATGGCAAGCCAGAATTTGCCAATTAACTTGCACTTAGAAAAAAAGGCTGAGCATGGATAAACAAACACATACGATGTGGCATCGTTACGGCAACGGGACATTTCAAAATGCTGAAGCCAATGGAAATGCTCAGACTGAAGCATGCTGCTCCAAACAGCACTTCTCCCTCATCTCGAGCTGAAGATGCTTTCGATTTTACTGTCTGCATATGTCTGAATGAGGCCAACCTGCTGAGCCCCAGGGATGGCATCCAGCTGAGAAAGAAGGAGGCGAGAGCAATTTGAACGGTTGTGAGAGCTGTCTGTGGAAGCATCATCTAAACAAGAAAAACAAATAAGGCAGCTGCAAGTTCCAATAAGGCTCAACGAGGAGACAGTTTATCGGTTTTGTTTGGATGGAAAAGACAGCGGCGTTAAGAACCAGCAACAAACTTTTTCGTATACTGCACTTAATCTCTCTGGCAAAGATTTCCAGAGCTCTGACAGAAGGTCTCAGGTGATCACAGCACAAGCAAATCTCACAAGCAGCATGCACTGACTGACCCTGCTACCCTGACAGTGTCTAAGTGTAACTCCCTGGGAGGAAGATTGCGCCCAGGCTTGGTAGGACGTTTACTTTCTCGGAGCTCGCCCAGCCTCTGAGGCTCAGCGCTAGCTCTGCACTAACTGGGGTACTGCTCACCAGCTGAGCAAACTTGAGCTCTAAGTGGTTTTAAAGCAAAACCTCACCAGACAGGCTTTTCCCACTCCCAAGCCTGTCCAGCCGCGCTGCTATCCTTCCACTTCTAAACCAACCCTGGCAGCTCCTCAGAGCTACGGGATGGGGTCACTGAAATCCTCCGCTTAGGTCTCCTTTCAATAGCAAGGGCTTGATGACTGTGTATTTGCTGAGGAATGCTGCCTCCACCTGATGCTATCGACACTTCCTTTTTACACAAACATTTAAAAAGTAACAATTTTGGCGGTGATGCTAGGGATGGTCTCATCTGCGATGAATTAAAATGTCCAAGAAACTGCAAATATACTGCTTATTTATATCTTAATCGTTATGTAACTCTAGTTGAACGAAGTCCAAAACCTACTATAAATATGGACAGTACATACATAGAGTATAAACAACGGTCTACCTTCACCGGGGCAGTGAAATTCTGATATAAAGAAACATAATGGCTTGTAGAAACCATGCAGTGAATACGCCCATTTATAAAGACACTTAGGTTTTTAAATCTAGGGGAGTGACAGCGTGCTACGTAGCTACAGAAAGCATATATGCCAGTATATTTTAGACTTTGCACAATGCCACAGTTTTTCTCCTTTTGATAGAGGGGATTTTTCAATCCCCGGGTACACGGCGCAGTTCAAATGACAGCTCTCTTCCGAGAGCCCTGAGGTTTTGTATCATCAGGTTCCCACCAGCGCTATTAGAGCATCGGAAACAAATGACGAGCCTTTATCTTTAAAGCTCACCCACGGCAGGAGGTAGAATACTACGAAACGACACCACCACCTCCCTCCCTCTAGCAGCTCTGAAGG
>NW_010533361.1:0-330 GCF_000687285.1 Phaethon lepturus
GAAGCTCAGGGAAGAGATGGTTTTTTTTTTTTATTTGTAACTTGAAAAAATAAAAAGGCAAAATAATTTCACAGCAAATTGGGAAAAAAAAAAAACCAACAAAAAGGAATTTCCAGGGAGAAAACCTGCCCCTTCCCGAACGATGGCGCGGCTTCGGCGCTCCGAATCCCTGCCGCCATCTTTACCTTGGGAAAACGCGGGTCAAAAAAGGGGGTTTGGGACAATTTGAAGAGCTCCACGGCCCCCCCATACGCTGGCTTTTTCACCCCAAAACGCAGCAGGGAAGGAGAGGAGGGAGAGGAGGGAGCTGGAATTCTCTGGATAAAAGGG
>NW_010533361.1:470-4515 GCF_000687285.1 Phaethon lepturus
TGCTGCGGCAGGAACGCGACCCCCCGCCTCATGTTTTGCCGCGGAAACAAGTGAAAAAGGCGGCGAAGGAAGAGGAAACGTCGAACTTTATTACGGAGATACCTCGACAGTGCCCTTTAAAAAAAAAAAAGTCTGGAAGTGGTACGCTATTTCCTGCTACTCATAGGCAACGGGGAGAGATCCCTTCTAGGAGCTGACGTAAAAAAAAAAAATAATAATAATTATTAGTGCATTCCTGAAAAACGAGGAGAGGGGGGAAAAAAAAAAAAGAATAACCAAACCTCTTCCCATGGGAAACACGCCACCCACCCACGCTCCCTTCGCCGTCTCGGGCAAAAGAGCTCCTGGCAGTCGCGGACCGGAGGAAAAGATGTTATCAAAAGTCATTAAAATACCCCACTTTTCTTAAAATTAAAAAACAAACAAACAAACAAACCAAACAACCCAACAAAAGCCACAGTTCACAAAGACCAGGTGGTTGTTTTAAAGATCATCAAACGTTTGGAAGTGAAGGCGAGCGGCTGAAAAGCCGGCGAGGGCGGCGGCTCCCCGGCCCCTCCGCGACGGAAGGCGTTTGGAGGCAGAGCACAGCTTACATTTTGGGTTAAATAGACGAAGTTTTGTGATTTGTGTGGGGTTTTTTTTTTTTTCTGAAAGAGCTAGACATTCCTCACAAGTAACAATTTCTTTACTTCCATGCTGTACTGAAAGAGTAATAGCGGATCAAAGACGGGATTATCTGTGAGCAGGTTACGCCGAAAGAGTTACTCGAGAGCAGATCGAGGTGGTTTTGATCTACCGGATGACAAACCGCTGTCGGACAGAGGAGCGCGGCGCGGCGTCGAGTCGGAACACGCGGGAACGCCTCCGTCGCCCTCGCCTGTAAACACGATACGCTCTCGCTGCTGCTAAACTTTCCAACCTTCCTGTTTGCTTTATTAAATATAAAACCGGGAACGTTCTCTCGAAGGCAGGATGTCCTTCAGTGCAATCTGCTTTGACATAAGGCATTTTTTTCGGGGGGGAGGCAGTCGTTTCAGAATGCCTTCTGGAAGAGTCAAAGAGTTCAGTCCTGTATCTTTTCTTTTTTTTTTTTTTCTTTTTTTTTTTTCTTTTTTTTTCTTCCTTTTTTGTTTTCTTTTAATGCCCTACCATGTCAAAATCCTCTTCCCTTCTGGTCGCTCCTCTGTTGCCAACGCTTGGAAAACCATCAGTGGCCAAGTAAACCAGTCCCTGAGGAGGAAAATAAAAAAAAAAAAAAAGACAAGCCCGAAAGATGACGGCGTTTACGGGACGGGGATGAAGTTAGCGTGGGCTTAGGTAAAGGCAGAGGGAAAACCCCAAGCCCCCAGACTCACCTTTAAATCCTTCTTCAGGCATACAAACTGGGGATGGAAAGAAAAAAAAGGCATGGCGTTAGAAATCTCCTGACAGCCTTCTCCAAAGGGATCTTCTGTCCTTTTATCCTTATTTTCCTTTAGCGGAACCTCCCGTTGACCGCGCCAACGTCTTTTATTTTCAACCTTCCCAACCCAAATCCACCACAGTCCTTGGCCGCCGATATCCTCCCAAAATCACGGTGGCGAGGCGCTTTCCCCAAATCCCAAAACTTTCCGGGCGTCCCCCCTGCCCCTCACCTTGCATAACGTCGTCCATCGCCGCGTAATCCGCAATCGGTTCGTCAGCCTGGAAAATAAAGCGGAGCAGGGGATTAACGAGGAAGGAACTTCGTTTGGAAGTTCACAGCCCCAATCGGTGCAGGGCGCTGCTCCAGCGGGGAGCGGGGAACAGGTCTCTTGCCCAAACGTCGTTTGGGAACAGGAGGGGAGGGCTCGCTCCCTAATTAAGGTAGATTTTGGGCTGGCACGCGCACAGCTCAGCAGCAAAGGCCAGCTAATAAACGCTCTTTAAAAAAATAGAGGGTTTTCCTCTTCCCAGAAGGAGCTCCAGGAGGATTTCATGAAATTAGGCTACCGAGCGGCCATGTCTAGCGCGCGGCTGTTTTCACCTGCACCGCAACGCGTTTCTCTCTGGTTGTACAAAAAGCCGTTCAACTCTCCGCTTCGTTTGACTTTATTTTAGCGGCCACGCTCTCTCACCGTTACCTTTAACAAAATGACGGACTCGGGGATGACTCCCAGGCTGCCGAGCGTTGCGGTGTCATCGCTCAGTATCTTCCCGTCGATCGACAAATTCTGGTCGAAGGGAGCAACTGAAAATGCATGCATGATCTGTGCCAACACAATGAGACACACTGACTTTGTGCGGAGGGGAAAAAAAAAAAACAAAAACATACCTCTGAGCTACCCAAAACCACCGCGTCTAGAAGAGCGACGCGCGCCTTTCGACGCCATGGGGGATTTTACGATCTTTCCCTCCATCCCCTCCCAGCCGCGCGCTCCGAATTTTGCGTTTTCTTACTCGAGACGACTCATTCCTCGGAGGAAAAACACCTTACCTGTATTTTCAGCTCTTTCAGAGTCTGATTAGCAGAAACAAGCAGTGCTTTCTCCCCCCTGACCTTCCGGTGCCGGGTGCTTCGCCTGATGCCTTGCTTTTGGTAAGTGACGTAGCTCTGGTGCGAGATTTTCTGGCGCTTCGTGCCACCGTTGGTCTGGAAACAAGAGGCAAAAAAAAAAAAAACAAATGAGGAGCCCAAGTTTGGGATTCGTGGCACAACCTCCCCTTACCCCGGCCTGCGTTTCGGGCGAGTCGGTCATGCGAGGGAGGGCACGAAGCGCTGAAGAGCCCCTTTGAAAGCGAACCGCCGCATGCAAGTATCGAGAGGACCAAAGGACTTGCCTTGAAACCTCGGTTCCTGCTTCTAGCGCTAGCAAGGGGTGGATTACCCACCAATATTTGCTCTCTCCAAAAACAAAGCAATGGTGTGGTACGACCATTAACACACAAAAAAAATGACAATTTAAGACGCTGCTGTTTTCGCCTGCTAGCGGTAAACAGAGGAGGGCTATCCCATCATGCTGACTCAAGAGGATGATGCAAAAACCAAGGAACCTGGCGTTATTTTTGATCTCTACCTGGTTAAAATCTGGGTCTTGCTCCCCCTCTGGCTTGTTTTCCTCCCTTTCCTCTTCAGCTTCTGAGCTGCTCACGTTCAGCTCTGGAGCAGCGTCCTTCATTACCTGAAGTCATAAAAATCATTCTCCGTAACTAACCCGAGAGCGTCAACCCAGACCGTCGCATCACGGCAAAGGGCTTGCAGAGGCTTCCAGGACGCCACCTCGATCCCACGAACCGAGGCAGCGCAGGAATAACCCAGGGATCTGCTCCACATGCTCTGCAAAGGCTTCTCCACCCCTCCCCAGCTGCATCAAACCATGCGGGGGGACTCGGGGCGAAGCAGCTTCTCCATGGAACTGCAGGTGCTTCCTGCGGCTCAGGACCTACCCTCCTCCCTAGGCAAAGGGAAAGTCTCCAGGGGTCTGGACTGATTCCTTTCCCATTAGCTGGCTGCTTCTCTGTTCATTTAAGTGTCTTATGAAAGCCCTAACACGGAGAAAGGAATATTATCTGTAAATTAGACACTTATCCATCCCTGCAGCAGCCTGACAGAGGCAGAGGCACTCAGCACCATTATTTACGGCTCTGGAGGTTGTAAGTAAATGAAACCTAAATAATTTACACAAACATATGAATAAAAAGGACGTTTAGTTCTGTGTAAGTCACTCCAAGAGGGATGGATCTGCCGGAGGTGAATTCACAGCCACGCTTCGGCTGGAGCTGGGGTTTGCAGGAGCCCAGGAGACCGGCACGCTCTCCATCCTGGATGCCTGAGAGCTCGCTTCTCCGTCAATGTATTTACAATTAACGACGCAATCGATGCAATCCCAGCTCCCAAACATCCAGCACCAACCGCAGCCTCCCCAGAGCCCTCCGGATTCCAGCAGTGCCGCCCTACGCCGATTTCCTACGCCCGTGGCTTCCCTCTTGCAGCGTCAGCCAAAGGAGGTACCCGGGGGTTGCGGAGGGGGGAAGAGCTGGGGCTCGGAAACGCTCCCCGACTTTGCAAATCAAAACGAGCAGG
>NW_010533362.1:0-1978 GCF_000687285.1 Phaethon lepturus
GGGGCCAGCGCCCGTCGCCGCCGGGAGCTGCCGGCCAGCAGCCCGCCGGTCCCCACCCGCACGAAGGGCCTCCTTAGCAGCCGTTAGGGAAACGATCTGCCTCCTCCTTCTGGGCCATCCTTGACCTGTCCCACTGAGAAATAACTAGCTAAGGTCCTTGTCGTCTTTGCTAGCAGCCCGCGCGTTTTGTGGTGGCTTCTACAGCGTGTTGCTTCCCCCAAGGAAAAAAAGGAAGAAATGGGGAGAAACAGCCTGGCTTTTTATTGTCCTGTGGTGTTGGACTGGAAATTCACCGGCAGCTAGGCAGGAATGAAACGAGAAGGGAATGGTGTCCTATAAACAGACAGAGATCAAATCTTAAAAGAGTCTACCATCACCAGGTGATTTTTGCTTTCTTAATATTTACGTGCCTACTTAATGACCATTTTGATCTCGACACAGCACTGTTAGTTAAGAAAACATTACCCATTAGAATAGGACTAAGATGCTTTTGGAAAGACGACGGTGAAGTGGAGTCTCATGGTAAGTAAGACCAAGTGTAGCTGTTTGAAGACTTTCTGCAGCTCTCTAAATCTGAAGAAACAAAATAACTGCAAGCCTTTAAAGGTTAACTCCTAATTCTACCAAATAAGTACTAAGTTATCCGTTTAGGCCAAAGGAAATGCACTTCCACTGCAAATCAAATGTAACACTTTCAATAGACTGCACAGCTCGAAACAAGGAGAAAATGCATGTCTTGCAGAGGCTAACTAATGTTCTTATCAATAAACATAATAGGGCGAACCATCTCTACCCCAGCAAAATTCCTACTCGTTCTAGTCAGCCGTGACCTCTATAAATTTCAGGCAATAAGGCTGGATGGCATGTGGCTCTATTAAAAAGGGGCAGAAAAGCAGAAGCACTTCTTTTCCCCAAGATTTCATCAGGAAAAGATTTAACGGGGGGGGAAGAGCAGTGGTTTGCTGGGTGACGAGAAATTACAAGCCAGCGAGTGTCTGTAAATGAGTAACTTGGGGGCAGCCCAGCCCCACTGCGGCTGTTCACTATCACTGAACACCCCCTAATTTAGGTGGAGGGGAAACAAGCTGTTTTCTCTCTCCCGTTTTATTAACCCCTCTCAAAAATGATGTTTTAACCAACTCGATAGGAAGCTGGTTGTGCTGCCATTTCATTTGCTCTTCCTAACAGGTTGGGTACTGAAAATTTAATTCCCAGTTGAAATTACTGTAGTCCACACAGAGCGATGTGCACACACGGATAGGCACAGCAAAATGCTGCACCTTGCTGGTTTGTGACACCAAATTAAAGCTTTAATCAAAACTTCATGCTTCGATGCTAATAAACAGTTTATTATCACGCGATGGCCTAATGTAAACTTTCAGAGTCACTCCCTAAATACAGAGACTAGGAAGAGATTGGCGTAAAGGTGGAAGTATCGACTCTGAAAGAAGAATTGGATTAGACAGGGAAACCCTTTGGATCCCCCCCGAGTGTTTTGGCAGAAGACACAGCCCAGCCGAAGAGTGCATCCCCTCTCCCTAGCTCGTTTTTTATTCCCGATTTTTAAAAATCATATTTCGCATTGTTTCGAGGGAAACTGGAAAATCGTCTCCTTTACTCTGCAATGCCAAGCCCTCGGAAAAAAAAAAAAAAGGCATTCAGGTAATGAAGTCTGTAACTAAACGGTAATTGAATCAGCATAATTTGCACACTGAATGGTTTTCAAATGCTCCCAGTTTACAATTAAAGGAGAATTAATGCGCTTGTTGTTCAGACTGCAGCGCATTAGAATAAATCCAGCACTGTTGTTGTAATGAGTCGAGAGCAGTTTAACTGCCAGCAAACACATTTAAAATTTAACACGACGTATCGATCTCGCTCCGGCTTTTTGATAGATTATTTGCCACACACTTTTCTCCCCGCTTCTTCTCCCCCCCTCCCGGCTATAAAATTCGCGGGGAGGAGGGACGCCCACGGC
>NW_010533363.1:0-238 GCF_000687285.1 Phaethon lepturus
TCCCTGCCAGCGGCTCTCATGTCAGGCTTGGAAAAGATCTGAGCTGTGCTCTGAAGGCAGCGAGGGGATGGCGTGGGGGAAGGGAGGATGGCATGGGGCCATAAGGACCTGCTACCCCCCACGGGATGCCCCGGTCTCGGGGGGCATGGGGGGCAGTGACGCAGCCTCCTCCGAGGGATGCCAGGAGAGATACAGCCCCTCCGGCTCCTACAGGGGCCACCGGCGAGCAGCGCCGGGA
>NW_010533363.1:260-1382 GCF_000687285.1 Phaethon lepturus
CCTGGCGCGCGCTCGGGAGTTGCGGTGGTGGGGGGGCTGCAGGATGCCCGTTCTCCCAGGCTCTGTACCCCAATACCCTGTACCAGCCACCGTGCAAACCGGGACCGAGACGAGGCACCCGCAGCCGCCACAGCCCTCCCCACGCCCAGCCCCAGGTGCTGAGCCCCACACCCCCACTCTTGCCTCCCAGGTCCTGAGGGATCTCACCCAGATCCACCTGGATCTGGATCAGAGGGACTCGGAGATGAGATGTTCCCAAGGGCTGTATAAATAACCAAGGAGTGAGGCGCAGAGGCTGAGCACGCTTCCTGGCATCTCCGGAGCTATAGCTGGGATCTTTACCCTCATAACTCCCCAAAAGATCCACCACCTTCTCCCCCTTCCTCCCTTCCATGTAAATGACCTCATCAGTCCAACCTGCTGAGCACAGGAACTGCTCGTCGTTACCTGCTGCCGCTCGCTCTCCTACCTCCAAATCCAGCAAGTTTCCCCGAGTGAAGACGGAGCTGCCCGAGCGGCTCCACGGGACCCTTATGCACACACCGGCAAATAGAAAATGCTATTTAAATATTAGCGCAGCCAAGTCAAGGCAGGACTCTGTGTTCTTTAACCAATTCCCATAAATATGCCCTTTTACCCCCAAACCATTATAACATCAGGCATTTTCCGAGCAAGGACTAGAGGAGGCAGCTCTGGCACTCAACAGCATCAGCAACACGTGCAAGATCTCCCCGGTGTAACCGGACTGACTAGGGTGTCCCGCTGTCCCCAGGTTTTATGGAATTGCTGCCCGTCAGCAATACTGGCTGTTAAATCTTTTGCAGCGCGTTTTGCTCGCTGCGTGCCCAGGCTGGTCCCTCGCGTCTCTGTCGGCAGCGGCGTGGGCAGGGGAGGAAACGCTTGAGCCTTTTTGCAAACTTCATTCTGCGACTCAGCACCGACTCCGGGGAGTGAGAGAGTGGCAATGCAGGATCCGGCCGAGAGGGATGGTTGCTGTCGCAAGGGATGGGGGGACCAGGGTGGCTGATTGTCTCTGGATAGACCCCAAAACGGCACTGGGGGTGCACAGCAGTCCCTGCACGGGCAGCGAGTGATGGGAGCTTTACACAGCCCCGTGCACCC
>NW_010533364.1:0-3691 GCF_000687285.1 Phaethon lepturus
TGCGGTCTGGTTCGCAACCCCTTTAATTTAAAGACAGTGAAAGGCGCATTATGTATTTAGCTTCAGATCAGGATGCTGAGCAGGCAGCCCGCGTAGGAATCGCAGGGTCCGATATATAAATATTTAGACAGATATCCAAATTCTCAGGGCGTCCTAGAAATGTTTGCTTGTCAAGGGAAGTGGGATATATAACATCCAATTGAGTATATCTTTAAAAAGTAATGTTTCTGCTCGAGTCCAATGGTGTCTAATTCCGCCTGTGCAAACACTGGCTTTTAAAGTAAACACGTGTATAGAAGATTGGTTTCTCTGTTTTAAATGTTACTGTTGACTATGTACTTTGAAAGAATGAAACAAGGCTGCTAAACTCCGGACCTGCTATTAATCTACACATAAATTTCCACTCTTTGCTTAAGGCCAGAATGTTACTGTATAGTGGGCTCCCTTTCACCCTCTCTTTTTGGAGAAAGGGGGAGCTTTTGCGGCTTCTCTCACAAATCTGCGCAGGTAGCTACAAATTTCCTCCGTCCTGCAGATTTCTCTCCTGCCAGTTCCACTGGCGACCTGTTAAAGTATTATCCCCATTCCCGCCGCCCCGCCGTGAGTCTGACTGAGTGGGGAAGAGCTTGTTCCTCTTGTTGCCGTAGGAAGCGGGAGTGAGGGGGGAGGTGGTCCTTCCCCTTCCCGGGCCGGGGACCCTCCCAAGCCGGTCCCTGCTGCGGGCCCTCCCCTCCCGGCAGGTATGCCTTCCACAGCTCCTCCTGGCTGGTGGCCGGCAAAGCCGACCCTGCCACCCCCGGGAGGGTGCATTACCACCCGGACTCCCCGGCGAAAGGGGCGCAGTGGATGAAGCAGATTGTTTCCTTCGATAAACTCAAACTGACCAACAACTTGCTGGATGACAACGGGCATGTAAGTGTTCCCGAGGAAAGGTGTCAAACACGGGGCTGCACCAGGGGGGAGCTCCCCGCGCCGGGATTCCCATGGGGTGCCCCTGCCCGCACCCCTCCCCTGCCCGCTCTCCTCTCTCGATGCTCCGCCTGGATCAGTTATTGTCTCCTTGCTCATTTTATCATTCAGATCATTTTGAACTCCATGCACAGATACCAGCCGCGTTTTCACGTGGTCTACGTGGACCCCCGGAAAGATAGCGAGAAATATGCGGAGGAGAACTTCAAAACCTTCGTCTTCGAGGAGACGCGCTTCACGGCTGTAACTGCCTACCAGAACCACCGGGTGAGGCGGCAGTGGGGCCCGGGGCAACGAAAGAGGGGGCTTGGGGTCACCCCGGAGGTGCCAGGGCGCTGGCTCGGGGGGGGGTGTCTGGGGGCATCCCCGCTGCCTCCTCCCCATCTGCTAAACCCATTCCGGGGCAGCGGAAGGAACCCGATAGCCGGGGGCTGCGCAGAGCTGCACTGCTGCACGCCGGGGAAGCGACGTGAGCTGCAGCCCCATCACCCGCTCCCCACCGCCCGGAGGGCCCTTGTTACCTATGTGAACCCCAGACCAGGGCTAGCAGGAAAACAACCGGCTTCCCGCTGCCAAATGTCACTCCCAATTTGTTTGGATAAATTTGCGATTTTACTTCTCTAAGCTCGCGGCGGTCTAGTCCTTCCCGGAGTACAATTATAGGTTAAAAACCGAAAGAAAACGAAACAAAACAACCCACCCCCCCTAATCTGATGCGGATTTCTGGGCAGCAGTTAATCCAATTGCTTCTTTAAATTGCATCAGTGCAATGTAAAGAGCAGGAATCCCAGCCGCGAGTGCAAATACGATTTCATAGAGGGGGCTTCTCAGCGCTGCTCCAAACTGCCTCGCTCTGCACTGATGCCGCAGCCCCAGCCAGGGCTGGCTGGAGGGGCTGTGCCCCCCAGCTGGCAGTGCCGGCCTCTGCAGCAGCTCCGAGTACACCCACCCGGGGCTCCCCAGGGTGCTGCGGTCGGACGAGAGCAAGGCTGTGCCTTTAAGGGGCTGCGGAGTCCCTCCCCGGCTGGCATTCGCCTGATGGCTCTGGACAGCTGCTCTTTTTCTCCTGCTTTCTATCAGTTTGACCTCTAAGGCTGGAACTGTCACTGGGGGGCTTAAAGTTTGTTTTTCAACCCATTCCGGAAACTCACAATCACATACTTTATCCGTGGATTTGCTTAAATATAGAAAATGTCCTGCCTTCTCCCCGGTGAATTAAATAAATACATAAGTATGATTTATCCAGTGATTTGTCTTAGCTGCTCTGGTGGTGACCCATATAATGTGGCATTTTCTTACAAGTGCATTTACACAGCTTTTGCACCCGACTCGGACTGCCTCTCCCTTTGCCTTGAACACATATTAGATAGCATACAAGCCCACATTTTCTAACAGAGGGAAAGCACGTGTTTCTGCTCTGCAGCAGAGCGCGTCCCAGCTCGATGGGCCACCTGGGCCCTCTCTGTTACACCAGGCACCACTGAGTCCCAAAGCCCACTCAGGGACATCCTCACTGTCTGACCAGGGAGCCCCATGAATGCCACTTTGAGACATTTCCCTGCTTCTCCTTACAGATCACGCAGCTAAAGATCGCCAGCAACCCTTTTGCCAAGGGATTCAGAGACTGCGACCCTGAGGACTGGTAAGGCTTTGTCTTTATTGACCATGACTACACCCCATGCTCACCTGCCCAGCTTACTTTTGCATAAGGCTTGCATGGAGTTTGAGGTATGCTGGGTTGGGCCCCGTTTGCCAGCTGCAGCTCACAGCAGTAATGCTCCAAGTGCTCATTCTGTTGTCATTTCTCCCCTTCTTCTTCCAGGCCCAGGAATCACAGGCCAGGGGCCCTTCCTCTCATGAGTGCTTTTGCCAGATCCCGGAATCCAGTGTCTTCCCCGGCCCACCAGAATGGGACAGAGAAAGGTGAGAGCCCCCAGTGGCCAGACCAGCCTGTCACCCTGGACCTGCTGGCCCAAACAGCCAGCCTCAGTGCCTGTGTGCTTGGGGCCAGCCTTGCACCGCCATGCTGGTGCACAGCTGCCTGCAGCAGGCATGGCTCTACTGCTAATGAGCTTTGCACTACCACCTACTTTTTAAACAAAAATAGCCACCTTCGTAGCCTAATTCATTCTTCCTAGCTCTGAAACGCTTAATGTTGTTGTGCTTAAGGAACTTTGCTGCTTTAAAAAACACTGCCCTGTTCCTTTAGTGTTCCATTTCCGACTTTTCGGCAGCAGGTTCAGCTTTTCAGGCAGGGATGCAGCGATGGCCACTGGCTCCTCCTCACGCTGCCCCTTTAACGCACCTCGGCAGCGTGTTCAGGGTCGACTGGCTCCCATTCAGGAGCTGCAGTCAGGTCGAACAGCACCTCTGCCCATTGACTCCTTTTCCATTACGCAGAGCAAACAACTGCAAAGACAACCGAGGGCCTTTCTTCCAACACACTCCGGGCCTGCAAAATAAAGGGAAGTCTGTATTTGTTTAGTGTTACACAATTGCAAAAATTTCAGGCGTGTACCAGCTTGTCAGTCAATTCAGCTCCTTCTACCGCAATCAGAAGGTCCTGTCCCACAGGCCCTGGTTCCTGCTGCATGCTACTGCATACTCGCAAGCCTTGTTTTTATCTTTGCGCACTGCTTTCTTATTTATTTGAATTTATTATTTAAAGCCCGGCCCATCGCGGGCGGCAGTGCTGATGCTGTGTGCCCCCGCAGATGCTGCC
>NW_010533365.1:0-216 GCF_000687285.1 Phaethon lepturus
AGGGAACCGCGCCGCGCCGGGCAGCAACCTCGGCGCACCACTGCGTCAGCCGCGCTGCTGTGCAAAGCCACGGGGGGCGAGGGCACGAGGAGCGGGGCTTTGCTGACGCTGTCCGGCCGAAAGCCTTGCTCTCCGAGGAAAAAGAACTTGTTTGAACCACTGGAGCAAATCTGCAATTTTATTTCACCTTGACCGGCCACCGAAGTGGCGGGGGTC
>NW_010533365.1:245-1278 GCF_000687285.1 Phaethon lepturus
AGTGCTCGCTGTAAATCTGGTATAATCTCCGCAAGCATGTTCCGTGCCCTACAAGTAGAGCGGTGCCAACGTGCTCTAATAAATCCCGTGTCAGGGCAGCTATCGCTGCGTATCTCCATGCAGCGTTTCCTGGCAGAAATACTTAAACAATAGCAGTCCCGACTTGGTGCAGTCACTTCTGTTTCAGAGGACTACGCTCTAACGTGTCGCAGATTTAGGCTTGGATTTGCGGCGTGCTTGCTTTCCTGTGCTTTTCTGTTTCTAATAATCCCTGTGAGGCATTCAATGTCTCTATTTGGGTTCCTAACTTCATGCCGAAGCAAGAAAGCTATGTTCTTCTACGCAAAACTTGGGGGCAAATGCGGGAAGTTCTACCGAAAAGGAGCGTTGCTAAAAAAGCAATCCAGCATTGCTTCCCCGCGGACTAGAAACGACTCTAGAGACAGCGGGGATGGTCCACGGAGAAAGAGAGGAAGAACACGTGTGCACGAGGAGCGCTCTTCACAGAGCAAGGTCTTCCACGGGCCAACGTATGGCAGAGTCACTAAAAACCAGAGAGTTACCTCCTGCTACCTTGAACGTGAAGATGAGGTTTTACAAATCTCTCCCCTGCCGTCAGTTTTTCAGGCGGCCTGCAAGGAAAAGGCCTGCGGCTCGGTGCTGGGGAGGAAAGGCAGGGCTGCCGTGGGCAAGGGAGAGAAGGTGCTCGTCGTCCCAACAGCCTTCACAAGGAAAGGCTTAAAGCCACGGAAAATGGCTCCGGGGCTCCAGAAGTACCCGCTAGGATCGGTATTTTACTTGCACGCAATCACTCACTCGCTCGGCCGCAGCCAGGCGGCGTGGCTGCCGGCAGCGGTGGGCGATGCCCAAAGGCAAGGCAAGATGGGCACCCTTTGGGACGGACGCGTTCCCCGCAGGCAAGAGAGGCCAACCACGAGGCAAGAGTTTGTGGCTCCAACGCATGGCTCGGCATGTGTCGGCCGCTCGCGCGCGGATGTCCTCCTCTCCACGCTGGCTGCGCTGGCACTGAACA
>NW_010533366.1:0-9143 GCF_000687285.1 Phaethon lepturus
TGGGCCCCGGACGGGAATTTACCGCTGGGCGGGAGGAGGAGGGTCGGTTCCAGCTAGATGCGTCTCTGAGGAAGAGAGATTTTCCCAGGGTGCTGCTTCGGGGAGGATGTGCCCTCAGCGGGGCGCAGGCACCGGGCCCCACTGCCGGAAGAATCTGGCTGGGGACGGGGACCCGTCTCTCGCCCCTGGGCTGGCGAGTCTGCTCTTCGGGGCTCCTTCGGAGCGCGGGCCCGTAGCTCTACCCCCTCCAACCCTGCGTGGGCCTGGCAGGCCTGTGGGGATCCCCTCTTCCTCACACGGGAGTCCCCATCTCACAGGGCTATAGCGGGGGGCAAAGGCAAGGCCAAAACAGGGCTGCTGGCCGTAGAGCTGGGATGGGTGACCCAGGCCTGGGGAGGCATGAGCTTGAGTCTAGGGCCACCACAGTGCCTGACAGTGCAGCCCCTGTACTTGTAAATCAAAAAAGAAATTGGAAGTTTTCAAGACCCAAGGCCCTGAGCAACCTGATTGAGTTCAGTAGTGAATTTACTTTGAGCAAGGTGATGGAGCTGATAGTCTGCTGAGGCCCCTTCCAACTGAATTGTTTAATGACTGTATGATTAGCTTAAAGCCCACACATTGTGTGTGCTCACACAAATGCCAGCTACTCCCTAGCCTTCATGTGCATTCACTTTCTTTTCTGTACTTGCTCTGTGCCTTCCACATCAAGGGCTTGATGTTGTATTTCAGATTTGTGACCTACTCTTCTCTAGTGCAGACTTCTGTTGGGAAATTACTACAGCTTTTCAGTTTATAATGGTTCATTGCAGTCCTGGAGCTGTCTGCATTGACCAGTTGATACATTATTCTTTGTGAGCTCAGATATATACATATTTAAAAGAAAATAGATATAAAAAAACCAAAAAATTGCACCTTCACATGATTTTCTTTCCTCAGGCAGTCAAGAGACTTGGTACCTAAAATAACAAACCCTTACTTCACTTTTTTTTTTTTAAATCTTCCACTTGCCAACTACAGGCTTTACTTACACCATGTGGGATTACTGTGGGCATTACGAGAAGGGAAGAGTGCAGCTCTAGCCTGTCCTTACCTCATCTTTATACTGGCTGGCAGGAGGAATTGAGACTCTGACCTTGAGGACACACACATCCATATTAATGCTCACTCCAGCCAGGCATTCTTACTGCATACCACATACAGAAAGGAAACAAACTAATGACCTGGTGATTGAAGAGGCCAAGATTCTACTTCAGAAGAAACTTACACCAGTATAGCAATGTGCATGGAAGCGAGCCCTTCATCTTGCACACAGCCACCAGTCAAACACAACCCAAGCAGCTGTCTCGGATTCAGGTTGAATCTCCTGCAGCTGTAGGCTGCTATCTGCTACGTACATGTTCCTAAAGATTGGAGTTGCATCTCCACAGTATCAGCTTCACCCTGACACCTGCAGCGTTTCTCTGCAGCTCACGCAAAGGCACACCGGCAGGTGGAGCCTGCTCATCACCGAGGGAGAGAACTCCTCCCCACCGTGCTTTGTTTTGCCATTTAGTCTTTAACTAGGAGACTTGTTCTCGACTGCACTTTTCTTTAAGTAGTGACGCATTGATTGAACCGGATGCTAGCATAACTTTGGCATTTTACTGGCTAAAATTTCTTCTACTCACCTACAGACGCTGTGGACATCTATGCCGATCCAGAAGGAGTATCATAGAGATGTAACTTGATGGTATCTCACAGTGAAGACACCTACAGGAAACTGGGATGAAGCTACACCATCACCTCAAAGGATTGTCATTACTCAGGAGAACAAGTCACAGAATTCCTTCATGAACAGAAGGAAGACTTGACCTGTATTATTCTTCCATATTTCAGTTAAAAACTCTTGAAGACAGATGTTGTATCAAAAGCATTACATGATGCTTTTAGGATGACTTCACATTCCTGGTGTCTAGTTCTGGTATATTGTTCTTCAAATTCTTCTAAAAGAAGATAAAGACAACCTCCCCCAGTTAAAGAAACCATGATAGGATTTCTTTTCCAGAAACATTTATTTATTTTCTAAATAGTGTTCTTTCCTTATAAAGCAGCTCTTCAAGTCATGTTCCTTTCACCACAGTGTCTTTGGCATTTTCCTCCTAGAACTTTCTTGTACAGTGGTATAAAATGTAGGTTCTTTTTTTTTTTTTTACAGAAAAATAAGTATTTAAACCACAAATTAATTCCCCAAAGTATTAAATAACATACCAAAAACTTTATCAAATCTATTACATACACTAATGGGACAAAACCTTGTTGTGTATGTGCATAATAATTATATATACATTTTTAGCTTAGTTAAGTTAGTGCTTCAAACTTATCATGGAAGCTTTACAAAAAATCCAAATGCACAATTGCAGAATTACTAGAATTTGTCACACTATTTGTAGAATTTAACAATGTATACAATACATTGCGTTTAAAAACCTCTGCCTGAATATGCAAACTGATGACTCATTTTAGTATTTTTGAATAGTTTGCAAAAAGACAGAATTTTATACAATTACACAGTAAGTCACTTTCCAGATTTCATGGAATTAAGAACTGAATATAATGATAATTATCCCCTATATGAAAACACATCTACTAGTAAAAACAGTGGCATCATGCACATCAGAAACTAAAACACAGTATGAAAATCCAACAGCAAAATGTCATGTCCTTTCAGTTGCACTGAACATGTCATTCATTCTGAAGCAGCATTACTGTAGTGAGCAAGCTCTAAAATAAGACTTATTTTTGTCTATGTAGTGTGATACATACATAGAGTGTGCTCAACCATTAAACAAGGAATCCTTGTGTTCAAACACTTCACATCAGGGGATTCCATCCAGTTTCCTCTTCCCACAGAGAGCTTAAGAAATTTTACAGCTGTTTCTTGTACAGTTTTTTGGTGGGCTCTGTGGTGGACGGAAGATTTTAGCCTTCTTTAAGCTGTTCCTTTTATTGATGTTGCTGGATGTGAGAGAGTACGAGCGTCCATGCATCATCCTGGCATTAAGGCCATTTGCCATGGAGAAAGATTTGAGATGGCTTCTTAAGGCAACAGGGAGAGGGAGCTTGTCAACAAGATGCACAGGGGTACAGGAGACTATGGCACGGCAACAAAGGTCTTGCAGACTCAGTACTTAAAAACAGACAGAAAATTCACATTATAATAGCATGCTTTTGTCAGCCACATGGTAGTAGCATACCCAGCACCCTGCGCACACTCTGTACTTCCACGATGAATTCTCATTTCTTCTCCCATACCCTTCCCCACATATACATGATCCAAAAAAATCTGCTGCTTCTGTTTCCTATTGATGGCTTAATACTTCGATGACTGAGCATGCACGTTTTAGGAAAGATATATTATTCCCTACAAAAGCAGGAACAGGTTATGCCTGCAGATAGGTATTTTCTGTTTAGAAAGCAAATTGTACAGGATTCCCAAGTCTTCTGTTTTGATGTTTTTGCATCATGGTTAAAGTTTCTGAAAATTATTTTATATTCATGAACCATAAACCTTAGCTAGGACTAAATTTACACATTTTCCGTGTACATCGCTTACCCTTGTTCGGCCTCCAGAGCCTGTCCATTCCATGCCTCATCAATACTATTCTTGCTAACTCAGTAAAGGACTCTGTAATATTGAAATTGCAAAGTGGACTGACTTCAAAAAAAGTCATGCCCAGCCTCTCAGCATAGGCTTGTGCTTGTTCAGTAGACACTTGACGCTTGAAGGCTAAGTGAAGGCGATTTCCAACCAGGATTTTTGGTACACCAGGAGCATGCTGAGCAAAGAGAAGCAATGAAAAATTAATAGTTTGCCTTCCATTTTCCCCTTCCCTCAATTAAAACAAACAAAAGCTTTTTCAGGATTTAAAGACTAAGTGGCAGGCTGGACCAGATGATATCTGGAGGTCCCTTCCAGCTTAAATTATTCTATGATTCTCTGATCTAAAAACATCCCTTCCTCGGAGAAGATAGGCTTGCACAGATATTATGGCAAATCTACAGCAAGAGTGGGACTACAATTTGAAATGTTTGTCCTCCATATGTTTTCCATCAACACCTTTATAGAAATCAGACACTTTAGCCGATATGTTTCCAACTTTCTAAAATTGAAAGCATAGAAAGAAAATTGTAAACTTGGCATCTTGCATAACTCTGTAGTAAGCACTGCCTGCAAATGCCAGTAAAAACAGTAGAAAATATAAGCAGTCGGTCTTAGTCATCTGTTACAGACTAGTGACACTCTGGGATTGTACCTTACCTCATCTATTTCTTTTATCCATCGATCGATTCCATCAAATGACCAACGATTTGTAATATCATACACTAGTATCACTCCCTGTATTAAAAAAAAAAAATAATTGTAAGGTTAACAGAGGCATAACACAGACAATACTATCTGTAAATTCCCCAATTCTGAAATAATCTTGCAAGATGCTGAGCAACTTCTCAATGGAGCAGAACCTCAGCATCCTGTGAAACCAAGCCCCATCTCCCTGTGGAGATCACAAATCAGCTGAAGGGCAGAAACCATGACTTACTTTTGGGGTCTAATGTATTGGTAAATATTTCTTTTTATACTGGGCAATTTTGTTCGATCATACACACATCACAAGCCATAGCAAGTTTTGGCCACAATTGGTAGCTTGAAGATTCAATGCTCTGTGCAATTCTGCAACTAACAGATGCAACCCCTCAGAACCAATACATGTCATGAACTATAGCAATACTTTGACGTTAGAAGCTATAGTGACTTTCAGTATGTCTGTCTTTTTTTTTTTTTTTAAGTAATTTCCTTACCAGTCATTACATTTCATCACAGTTTAGACTATGTTTGTATTTTTCACGTTACTCTTGACAGTTTTATGTTCTCTATTTCTCCTACTTGGCACACAGTTTTAAAAAGTAGTATTGGCATAACGTTTACATGCTGAAAGTAAGATAATGAGCTTAAGTTATTGAGGTAACCAACAAGACGGCATAAGAACGTGTATCACTGTATTCTACCTCCTGATTCAACTTCAATCTCATGGATTTCCCCTCCCCAAAAGAAAACCCTGCCCCTCGTGATTTCCCATGTTTCATGTTATCTTCAGACTATTACTGAATCTGCATGCAATCTACAGGTGAGCTACAGAAGCCATCACGATGGTTTGCTAACTCAGCTTTTATTTGTCCAACAACCATTACTCATCACTGGGAAAGTTGTACTTTGCTTACCTGAGCACCTCTTGAGTAAGACCGAAATATGGTGCAGAATCTCCCTTGTCCTGATGTATCCCTAAACAACATAAATTACATATATTTTTAAAAGAAGTAGGTGGCCTCCTATGTTAAGAGTTCAGCTAGGTTAACTCCTCTGTACTGATCGATATCAGCTCTTCTTCCATTAGTCCTGCAGTAGCAGTCACTAATGCAATAAGAGCTCTTCTCGCTCTCAGCAGTTTTCCCCTGCTGGCACTCTGCCCTTTCCTCTACATTTCTCAGATTTCTCAGGATAAGAGAACAAGAACTTCAAACTTTATTCTTGTGATTGCCCTTGGAAAACAAAGGCTACTACTCAAGTGTACATATGCCAGTAGACTTTGCATTTAGTTCAGCCTGAATAAAGATTTTGTTTACACAGCAAAAGAAAAGTGGGAGGAAACAATAGCTATCACCAAGGAAAATAATGGAAAAACAGTAAATTCTTGATTACAGCAGCAATAGTTCACGGTGAGTCTACTATGATGAAGGCACGCCTACAGTGTCATAGGCAGCACAGATTATTAGAAATGCATGCACACACACACAAAATTAAAATCACTGCATAAAGCATTTGGAAGCAAAATCAAATTTATAGCGAAGAATGTGGTAAAAGGCAAAATTCCATAGATTTTTTGAGGTAGATCACAGATCTTCAGATGCAAGGCACATATTTCTATATATGGTCAACTGTAGAAACATTTCCAATCTGTTATTTTAAGGAGTCCAAAGAACATCCTTGCCCTTCACAAAAAGAATTAAAACATGTCCTTCCTGGCTGCTTCTCAGATAAGCTTTATGTGGTAATTTTGCTAAACTGTATAAAGTGGAAAACAGAAGAAGAATAATAAAGTAGGTGAACAAAATATCAAGTAATCAAGATACCAGATGGCAGAGCACTATTATCCTTCATTGCATTTAACATTTGAAACATTATTTTGAAAATCATAAAGGCAAAAACAACCAATGAAGAAGAAATTAAAAATAACCTAGCCTTGACACACAGGCATGTAACTCCAGTAATTAAACTTTCAAACAAAAATAAACACCAAAAATAATTTTAAAGATGGAACTGGCACAGGATTGTTTCTTTCTAGGAGGAAAAGGATATAATCGTAATAACAATTAATTTTCACCTCCAATTCTCTACTCTATCTGAACCCTGCTTGTTCCTAGAACCTGTCTCTGATTTATCTAGATTATGGTTCCTCAAAAATCACGCTTCATCTTCTTCCTGTCCTGCACTGACTTCACCTCTCCTTCTTCTGTGCCATGAGTTTAGGGAAAGGCAATAATGTTGCTGCATTTTTCAAGTTGCATTGCTTGTTGAGTATTTCTAAACAAATCAGAAGATGGCCATCTGCAAATAATCTTAACACAAAAGCACCCTGACAGACCAAATGTTTGACCCTACAAGAAAAGCATTTGTTGATTTGTTGTAAAATGATATTGTTCTCGACATGTTTTTGTAAAGATCAAAGCACATCAGATTGCATATCAATTAAATTATATGAACAATATATATATATGCCACCTTTTTTTTTTAATATACTGTGATTATTTAGGCGACCATTACTACAAATAATTTGAGCAAAGGGATGTTGCTATACTCATAGTTCTCATTACCAGTATATTTCATAATCTTTGAAGGCACTTTGAATCTATCTTTATGGCACTTGTAATCTTTTGGGCCTTTCTTCTGCATCTGTCATGTAAAGAAACTGTAGGGTCCCCCATTTTACATGAAACAGATGCAAAATGGAGGTAAACAAAAAGCGTGACTTACTCAAAGGGCTAGCTGCCTGGCTCACTCTTCTTCAGTTGACTAAATATTTCTGAAGCACAAGGGAGAAATCCTGCCCTGAAGAGTTGCGTTTTTGTGTCTTTGAAATATAAATTATGAGGAAAGGTGGAGCACATACTTACCAGAGCTGTAGCTTTATTCGTCTGCCATCCAGAAGAATCGTTGTAGTTTTATAATCTATACCTGTGGGGAAGAGAGTCATGCAAATTTTAGAGCAGCTTGCAGGTGTACAATATACACACAGTCAGTTACAGATTTCAAAGAAGCTGACCTTAAAAAAAGGTATTTGAAAGGGATTTGTCATTAGTACTCTATGAAGTGCACATGGATAAGAACAACTTGTTCATATATAAAGTTACAAAGACCATTCATATTACTTAAGCTTGGTCCATTCAGAGAAAATGTCTCAGGCTCCCTTCAGGTTGATAAATGATCTGTTTTATTCATTATCATGACAATAGATATGCTTAAAGAGTTTTACCTCTTTTCAACAAAAGAAAGTAGAACTAGGTTTTTGCCTTTTCTCTCATACATAAGAGACGACTAAAGGCTAATTGCAGACTAAATGCTGTTCTCTCTGTTCCCTAGCTTTACTGCCTCTATTATTTCTTCCTTCCTCATCATCTCTGACTCATAGACAGCTCTTCTATCAGATACACGCGTCCTCCTCTTATAAAAAAGCAGCAGATGGTGCAAGAAGTGGCTTGCCTTTTGTCCTCCAGCCTTTCCCATTCCCATTGATAACAGCCTTCTCCACCCAAAAGACCTATGCAGTTGGTGTCTGGAAGAACACAGGCAGGTTCCATTTATTCCGTCCCATAACTTGTCCAGGCCTTGCGGTTGAGCTACAATAGCTCTTTTAGATGCACTGAAGTAGTACTGCAGTGTTTTAAGAGAAGTATTTATTTTAAGTTACACATATAACACACCTACACACATATAACAGCTCACATCTTTACTGTACATTTTGTAGTCTTTGCAAAACAACCTTCAGTGCTGTATATATTACCATTTTACTGCTAACCTGACATGCCCCAGGAAGCAATTAAACTATGTAAAAATAAGCTCCAGTCTAGCATTACAGTTTTCTTGGGCAAGATGGGTGTGCTAGTTTCAATTAGATTAGGTAAAACTAATCAGAAGCAGTTGCGTAGCTGCAGTTGACCCCTGAAAATATCTACCACCATGCTAGGGTCAATGGTTTTGAACACTGTGCTTCAGTCCTGCATCCACAAATTGCATAATTATAAGCATTAAAAGAAAGACAGGCCTTTATTTTATTAAATGTTATTTAAAGAGTATGCATTCAGTATTCACACTGTGCAGCCAAGCAACACAGTTTCACTGGTATATGTGTGTTTTCTCACGTTTTCTTTGCTGTGTCATAGTTAACTTCTTGAATTGAACGTTTTCATAGAGTTTTCCAAATGAAGTTTAAAAAAAAGTGGAAACTAGCTCTGAAAAACGTACTGAAACGTAATGAGACTTGTACACTGAAAAAGGGAGACAAAAAGGAAACATAAGTAAAACAAGGGGGTAAGAAAAACACACTGAGGTGGAAAAACAAATGCATGCAGAAGAGTTCCCTAATTACTACTTAATAGTAATCTTCAGCACACCTTTACCAAAGGAACAGGGATGACAGTGCTGAAGATGATTCTGTAAGTTTAAGATTCATTATTGTGGGTGGCACCACCATCCAGAACAAAAAAAGTTAATTTATATAGCAGTGTTTGTATTGATAAACATAACAACTGCTTACCAATAAGATTTCTTTTTTCCCCTGTAATTAAGGGAGAAAGAGAAGTTTGAAAGTTTAACAACAGAATGTATCAATTCCTTATCTCACTCTCTCAAAGAAAGAGTATAGCATAGCACGGCACATGAACAACAAATGAAAATCTGTCTCAGCTGCAAGCACAACTCTGGGGAGACACCTGCCACACGGCAGATTTGCCCTCTTTGCCTGAAAACCCCTTTTGTCACCAAGTTAACAAACTAGATTTCCTGTCGCTCCTCCAGTACAGTATTACAGAATCACAAGGTTGGAAAGGACCTT
>NW_010533367.1:0-18231 GCF_000687285.1 Phaethon lepturus
ACCCCTTTGTCCTTCAGGACTGTCTCCCAGTATAAGATACAACACTCCACCTTTGGACCTAAAGCAATACTCTCTTCATCTACCAAATGTCAGACCCCTGTTCACCAGCTCTCCAAAGATAGGAGATGCTGGTTGTATTCATTCTCAGTCTTCATGCTTTTTTTTTTTTTTTAATGAGTTTGAAATCATATGTCAGTTCTCCCCTCAAACAGATTATTGCTTCAATTACTTTCATGTTAAAGTGTTCTGAAACTTTCTTTTTAATCAAAATAATAGCAATTAATTTAGGAAGTTTGATTTGTGGGTGAGTTAGGGCCATTTACCCTTCTACCTGGCCTGCAAACCAACCTGCTTTGACTCTCACAATCCCTTGGGAAATCAGGATGACATTTTAGGGAGGGATACTGCAATTAATAAAATACAAAAAATATATAGCATTGCTTGCTATTCATCCACCACCTCAAAGCCATTTTGGGGTAATGTGGCGCTTCTACAATTGCCTCCTTTGTGTCAACTTTCAGAGAGGCAGATAATTTCTTCAGCCTTCCAGTTGCTTTCCTCCACAGAAAGATGCTCAACTTTTTATGCAAGCTACAGGGATGATCTCACGAGTTTCTAATCATGAGTATTTCTGCTGTAGGTGACTGCAAGTGATGATTCAAATTATGGAAGTCCTGTTCCGATACAAGAGCATAAAAATGCAGCCGCTTGGAATGTGGCCACTGCTTAGCAGAGCAGAAACACACCGCACGTTCCCAGGAAAAGCAAGAGGGAGTCATTTGTGTAGCATGTGAAAGGTTAGGTAAAGCTGGGGGATTTACACAGACATAGGGGAGACAGTGATTCCAGTGCCATCGGCTTGGGCATCAGTGCAATACTGACTCATGCAATGATCCCCTGCAGCCCTTCCCAAATGCCCTCTTCCTCCTTTAGCCCCTAGGCATCCCGCTGTTGAGGGAAAAAAATCCAGGAGTTGACTTGCTGCAAGCCTCGAGGCTTTAAGTATAGTGTAAGATTGCCTTTTTCCAGCCAAGACCATACAAAAAATACCTGTCCAGCCCAGGGGAGTCCCATACACACCTGCAGGTTGCCACTAGCTAAGGAGAAAAAACACAGGCTGTTTCACATCATTCCTCTCCTTCCTTAGTGCTTGTTCATCTGCTATCATTCTCCCATATTTATCACTGTGAAACCAAGTTACATATTTGAAAAAATATATCAACTGTCTGACATTTGAAAAGCTATTTACAGCACTTGTCGTCTCATTACCCTGTTTACTTTACAACCTTGATTTTATTGAAATGCCATTTTGGAATATTGATTTCACATGAATTGCAAATAAAAATGGGTTTTCTTGAAAAAATGAAATATATATTTCACAGTCAACAGCCGAGAAAACCTCTCTGAGTTGCTCTAGCATAGAGAAATAATTGACCCATTTAAGAACGCTGTGTAATGTTGTATAACTCAGGAGACCGAGAGCTAAGTGCTGGTGACCTGGGGGGACTGGGGGTTCAAAACCTGCTCACAGTCCAGCATCATCAGACCTATTTACCCAGTCTGTGTTTCCACTTTCCCTGGTTGTGAGGATGAAAAGCTCTGCAGCAAAACTCAGCATTTAACTCTTTCTGTTCTCTACTGCATCTATCACTGTGCCGCCAGCTCTACAGCTCTCTCGGTTAAGCTTTTGGTAAAAGGTGGGTGAGTGGGACTGGACCTTCTCCAGCAGATGGAGAAGGTAGTGACATTGGCTCATTTTGTACATAAACATTTTGCCAGTAACACTTTGTCAATGAGATGTGTGAAAAAACACACACCTGACATGGCTATGCAGAGTACCTCATGCTGGGGCCAGGACCTCTATTCACTGCTTAGTTTCTCCTTTGAAGCACGAGTTACATGAGCAAAAAAACGTTTTGGCAGAGACTAGCTATGTCTTTACTGGGTAATCTATTAATAGAGTTTGGTTGGTGGAGTTGTAAATCCAGGTAAGTAAAGCAACACTTTATTTGAGGAGGAAGAATGTGTCATTACAAAGGATATAGATTGTGTTCACTGCAGGGCTGTAAACAGTCACTAGATATGGATGCACCTTTCTACCAGAGGGAAGCCCTAAAATCCTCTGTGTGACATGGCCCAAGTGCCTTCCCACTCCACCCGGGGACTTATGGTGAGTGCTGAACCCTCTGTATCACTCATTGCCCTGCCTCAGGGGGAAGTGTCAACATGTTCCAAGAAAAGAGCTTTGCCAGCCCTTATGAAGCTCCATACATGGAGACTCCAGCTGTGAATCTTCATACCAGCTAAAAGGACTGGAGGAATGTTGAACCAAGATACACAACCAAAATAATTTCAAGTGAAGCAAAGATCTAGTGAGGTGGGAACTGCAAAGCTTCTCCCAAAGGAGATAATTATCAGCAGCTGAGCTATCTCCGACAAGGGCTGTTTCTGCAGTGTTAGCAGCTCCTTGGTTATTACTGTTCATCAGTTGGCCAGTAAAACAGACAGATTTGGGGTTTCTCACAAGGAGAATTACTAATTATTTGGTTATAGCAGACAGAACGTGGAGTGGGACTGTACTGACCCACAGAGCACTGGAAATACCTGCAGATGGGTGCAGAAAGACTGTCTCTCTACCATGGATGGCCAGACTCCTCTCCAACACCACATTAATTAAGCAATGCAATCAAATTCCTTTACAGACTTTTAAACCCGCAAACATTCCTCTCAGATACATTCTGACTGGCCATCTTTGGTTCAGTTACAAAACAGGAGTGACACAAGACTACACAGCACATTAGGCTGAGGACACAAACGTAAATTCAAGCCCTAATCCACCACCCATGCATGTTGGTAACGACCTAACCCTGAGATGAGCGTCCTCCCAGAATTTCTGGAATGAGCCAGTCAGGACAAGTCTTAGTCTGAAGCCATCTGTAACATGACTAGACCTGCATGCTTGTTCCCAGCAGCCGAGGAGGGAGGAAGACTCCAGAAAGTCTCCTTCCTCCAGCATCACAGCTCAGCGAATCCCAGTACCTGCTTCCCAGCATCATACAGAAGGAGAAGACCTCCTTGGGCAGGCGTCAGCCTCAGTCACATCGCAGAGCTGTTACCTCCATCTTCCTAGCCAGAGTGCATGCCCAGAGTGAGTCATGGCAGAGTGTCTGCACAGAAGACAGAAGACACTCTTGGCCAGAGCTCAGCCCTCAACAGTAACACACAAGATAAGCAGAGCAATGGTGGCTGTGTCAGCTGCTTCTCATCCACGTCTTGGCTGTGGGCAAGCGAGACTTCTCACAGACATGCAAGATTTTTCTCTTTGGAGTCTCTGCTGAAACTTGCACGAGACCCCATTTAACGTGCGCTGTGAGGATGTACTTGGTGCAGCTGCCATCTACTGCAGTGCCCAAACAACTCGCAATCTCCAAAGCACTGCTCTTCACAACCTCACGGTGAAGCAGGGCACTGCTCTGAGTCTCATTTCACAAAACCTCGTCTCAGCCACGTTGCCAGTCTATAGCAGCCCAGGGACCTGGATATGTATCACCAACAGGGCTTACAGCACTGAGGAGGTACAATTGGAAAGAGCATTCCTATGAAGTCTTCTCCTATGAAGACTTTTGCTTATAAAAAAAAAAAATCCATCAGAACTATTGCAGAAAGAAACAGCCCCTGGAAACCTTAAGGCCAGAGTTTCAGACTCAGGGGAATCTTCTACATCTGAGAAAATGGGACAACTGAAAATATGGAAGCCACCCAAAGGTGCTATGAAGTGGTCTCCACAACTTGCTGCAAAGTTGACAGACATCTGTATTTTTTCATGATACTCCTGTGCTTAACAATAAAAATAAATTAAAAGCTTTAGTCAGCTGTGTCCTGAAAAAAACAGCCACATCTTGTGGCAAGTCCCTCAAAGTGTCAGGACTGAAACTGGGCCCTAGAGAGCAGGAAAAGAACAACAACTTCACTATTTGAGCTGAAGAACAAGCAGTCCCTTTTGGTCCCACAAGCAGAGCTTATTCGTGGGGCACAGGGCTGCAGTGACAAAATGGCTTCAGCGGAGGCAGCCTGTGCACCGTCAGCTCAGCACAGCTAAACTCACAGCTTTGGGACCAACTCCCAGGGGACAGGATGGCACGTGCTAAGATAGTATAGCCCTGTGAGACCCTATGGAACTACATCTGGTCCCTACAACATGTAGGCTGGAGCTATCGACTCCAACCAAATCTCCAGCTCAATGTTTTGTTAAAGTAAATCCCTACATAACAAGAAAGGCAGAGGAAGCTTCTGGGTAGGAGGGGCCTCCAGATGGAAAACTTGGTGATAAGAAGTGATGTCCCGCTGTTTCGAGAGTTCAACTCCAATGGGCTGAACACCAACAGGAGGAGACTTCTGAAATTTTTGAAGCAGTTATTAATGTCACCATTGAACTTACCAACAGCTACCAGAAGGACGTTTAAGATACTTTTCCTCTTAAATTTACTGTAAGGAACAATACCTATTGGCCAATCACTGCCTTTGAAGTGACAACTAGGTTATATACATGAGTCTTGGTATATACACAATAGAGGGATCAGGAAACATGTAGCCTATACTACAGATACTTGTCTTAAAAATGCTGTCATTCTTATGTTCTCATTTGTTCCTAATCCATCTGCAGGAAACCTTCAAATACGAAAAGTTATTAATTCCAGAAACGATAAATTATCTACAAGGAAAAGGGAGAAGAGGCAGCTCCTTTAATCTCCAAATAAAGAAGCAAAGGAAATTGCATCACACCCAGATGGGAGACCGATGTGGCTGGCCAGACAGAGGGATCGGTGCGTTGGCATTAATGACATTGCTTCCACAGACCCAGACAGACACTAGCTGTAGAGGAGGGGCCTAAGTGAATGCCTAGATCCAAATCCTTCTTGGCCATCCAAGAGTCTCGACACAATTTTTGTATCTGGTTACTATTTCTCATATAAAGCATATCAAACCCTTGGCCCTAACGCATGGAGAGGAGTGAACTTTGCCACTCAGACACATTTCTAATGCGGTTCTCAAACAACGTGGGAAAGGAAAGTTATAATTCTCTTTCCCCAAGTGTAAAACCCACCAACTCTACAAAGTGAGGCTGAGCTGAAAAACACTTGTCCTAATTTTCAGGGCAATGTAAAAAGAAATGAGAAACAGCTTTTTGACTGAGTTTTCTTTTTTTTTTTTCTTTAGCATCGCAAACTTTTTTTTCCTGTTCTATTATCTCATCAGTAGCAACACAGTTTATTTTCTGGCCCACTTCCACAAGCTCTCTGGGTCAGATAGTGGTATTTGTTTTAATGTAACAAATATGGTTGTTAACCAAAAAGAGGCAGATGTTTATCCTCAGCATGTTCCCTACATGATCACAACCCCCCTTTCACTGAGATTAGTTTTGTCTGAATTAAGTGCGTTTAAAAACCTGTCTGCAGTAACTACTCTTGAGACCAACAAATAACTGTTACTTAGTGGAGAACGATATCCTCTGGCCTTTGCTCCCTCTGGCCATGCCCCTTCCATTTACACCTCCCAAACACAGAGTAAATACTACCAAATCGGAGCAGCACCATTTGAGACTTGGTCTCCCCCTCTTACTGCGGGTAAGGGGGTTTTCTATGCATCAGCACCCCTGAAGACTTAATGTATGGAGCCCCAGTACAACGTTAGCCTTGACCTGGCTGTCGTAACTCTCCAAAAAAAGGAAGGGAAGAGCAGAAATCAACAGGAAGCTGTTTTCACAGCCGACTAAAGGCAGGCAGATCATCTGCCACTGCCTGAGACCAAGCCACCGAGAAGCAGTAACTATTGCTCATCTGAGCCCCGCAAAGCCCTGATACACCATCTGTTTTTGCTCCATCATGCGTCCTAGCTGCAGCTTCGTGGTCACCAGGGAGCATCCTACAGCACAGACAGCCGAGGCATTGCTGCTCACGCTGTTGATACGAGACCCAGTTTAAGGGAGCAGTTCCTCACCTTGCCTAAATTGTCTATTCCTAAGGAGCTGCTGGAATGCTGAGTGTCAGATCAAAGTCAAATGTGGATCTCATCCTGGAGAAGCAGAACAGACATTAACGGCCGTGACAGGGAGCTCCAAATTTCTGTAGGGACCTCCACACCTAACCTACCAGCCTGAATGACTTGACATGGCAGAGGTTAACTCAAAGGGCCACAGAAGGGGGAAAAAACGTTTTAAATTACAGGCAGGAATATTTATCAGCTAAAAGAAAAACCTCCCTCTCCATTGGGATCTGCCTTGGTAAACACAGCAGACACAAATCAACCTAATGGCCTGGCCAACCCCTCACCCCACAGCCAGCCGGCGTGCAGAGCCGGTCCCCTTTGCTCTCTCCGGCAGGACACTCTGCAGCTTTCCTTCTCTGAAGTTTGCTTACATTACTGGCTCCCTTTGCTGACATTGGCAGCTTGCTCAGGCCTTTGCAAAACTATTTTTTCTTGGATATACTTAATCTATCTTATTTTTATCCCATCTGTGAGAAAAAACGGCCCCAGCACAAACCGATCTGCTTAGCAGAGCTGCCAGCTACGTGGGTCCCATGACCTCCTAGCTAGGTTGCCGCAATGTTTTCTGTTTATCTGCTCTTGGGCACTCACCCATGTCCTATCCCTATTGCAGCATGCATTTGTAAGTTCTCTTAAAGGCCTCTTTCAAGGTGAAATAACTGAGTCTCATGCATACTATGTTGCTGATTGTGGACTTTCAGAGCTTTCCTTCTTCATATAAAGTTTTAAACAGGTTTAGACTGAAAACCTTCCTGAGGGATCTCATGTGTTCTTCATACACAGATCCTGTAAATGAAGTCGGATGCACTCCCTGAGAGAATCTACCACAGCTCAGAGTGCCCCAAGCAAGGATACATGAACCGCTAATGTCACATACGCTGCTTCAAAGGGGTACAGGGCCAAGAAGAGAGGCAGTAACGGCGGTACCCATGTCAGCGGCTGGCAATGGTGGAATTACCACTGCCAAGGATGGCACTACTTGAAAAACAAAGGTGGGATGCCTGCTGTAATTGCCATGGCAGTTAATTCAAGGGAAGTCTATGGCTGCCATTATCCAGGAAGGTGGACCGAGTGGTCTCACCGGTCCTTTTTCACCTTTTATTTAGGTACATATGAAAAGACCTGCATTGGCCTACTTTGTGAGACAGTGGCCAGAGGCAGCTGCTCCACACAGGGCCATGCTGTCTTGCCAAGTACTGGAAAAGTCTCCAGGACGCAAGAAGGTGAGACTGTTTCTCTCCTGCTGCCACCCCAGGTAGTGCTGCATTGGTATTAAGCCTATGGTTTGGAGACACGAACGGTATGTCATTATCACAAGGAGATTTGCAAAACCACTTCAAGCAACTGTTTGTAAATCCATGTGTGTTTGTAAGTCCAAACATTTGTGAATTCTTTCCCACCAACTGGAAATACATAAGTCAGCGACTATGAGAGGCATATATCCACAGTTTTTATAGGAAGGCAGAAAGACATCATCCTTTTTTAAATCAGTATTTTTAACCAAAATGTCCTGAAGTAAATCAGTAAAGCAAAGATTTTTGTAAAAGTACCTATTTAAGTACTTGGCTCTCCCTTCCACTCTCCTCACTTCCAAATGAAGGGGCAGGACACAAAATGGTCCTACTATTGGCAAGGACTGACAGGTCAAGCTATACTTTTATACCACTTCAACTTCTTATAAAAAAAATCCATAGCCCAGCTTGTGCAACATTAGAAAATTATTTTCATTTATACATAATTAAAAATTGGCTAAACTTTGAATATTTACATCTTATTTTTATTTTCCCCATTTTCTTTGCTGGCTCACTGGCCAGCATGGAAATGTACAGGTATGGGTCATCTTCATTTGTTTGCAGACTGCCTCAGACTTACAGATGAAGGAGTGCTGCTCCAGACAATGCTACTGGGGGGTGTCCTCCCTGGCATGTCAAGGAGGTGAGAGTCTTCTCACAATACCATGAATCTTGTGCTTCCTCCATGTCTGGAGACACTATAACTCCTCAGTGTGCAGTAGCACGGCACAGTCCTTTATGCTGAATTAATTCAAAAGAACCGGAGTACATGGAGTTCTTGGAGGAGAGGGATATAATTCCTGCATTTTAAGTTCTCCTGGAAAAATGTAAAAGTGGTGGTTTTTTGGAGTTAATGTCTTTTCCTGCTGCACATTCTGGCTAGAGGCATCCTCCTGCCTTTCCTGACTAGTATTCGTCTGTTCCTTTCTGAAATGCAGGAGATAAAGGAGATGCCTCCTGTGAGATTGGGTGGGGAAGGAGTTGTGGTCCACAGGTGAAGCAGGGAAACATGAAAGATCTGGAATGTTCATTTTCCTAAGGATTTCACTTAATCAAATTATCACCAAACTGCAAGCCATTTCTAACCACTAATCACCCTCTGCCTGGAAACTATTTTGAACAAATGTAAATGTACAAAATCTAGTTGATGAAAACCTTGAAATGCAGATCCTGGGAAGTTTGTGAACTCTAACAACTGTGGAGAAACAAAACCACAGTTTCTTTTCATAACTTTGATCCTATTCTAGGGGAAATACACAGGCACATGTAACAGATCTTTCCTTCCTCTCTCTTTTCTTGCCAAGGATGCCGTTTAATTCTTTGGAAACAGCTCTATAGCTAGTCCATGCTGTCTACCCTCCAGAATATATCAGATGTTATTTAAATAAATGCATGCTAGAATTTTTCTACAATGCCTCCTGGTAAGCAGCAGCCATAATGAGCCTACATTCAGACTGAAAGGGACAAAAAAGCTGGAGTCAAATGGAACAATTTGGTATCATCCTACAGTACCAGACTCTGCGTAGTGGTATAACAGATTAAATACTTACAAGAAGGAACAAGGAATCACAGATGTTCTCTCACAAAAACTGCAGCCTGCCTTAGCGCTGACAACTTCTCTTTGTCCTTCGAACCTTACAGGAAAGACTTGTTACTGTATATTGCACCACAGCAGTGCAACAGCTGAATCAACTACCCAGCCATGGACAAGGGGGAAACAACCCCACAGATACCCTCAAGCAGTCCATGTCTTCTTCTGAGGATTTCTGAGCAGGTTTACTTCATACTTCTCAAAGTCGCGTGGTTCAATGGAAACAACAAGGTAGAACTAATTCCCTTAAAAGCCATGGAGATTTTATGTTATGTTCTCCTATACTATGATGTTTTAATCTGTAGGTCCTTATGGCCCAAAGTGATTTTTCAGCTTGAAATACCAGGTTGTTTTCTGTAGACCAAAGTTCAAACCCTGACAGAGGTTCATATTTTCCCTCTAGTAATCTAGTTCCTACAGTCCCCATCACAGTATTTCTGCTGAAAATCAAGACCCCAAGTTCAGAAGGGGTCTTCATCTGCCTACGTTGCAGCCAGATCTTGAAACTGTAATTGCCCAGAAATAAAATATATGCAAATTCAGAAGATAAACAGGACAAAACCACAACACAGGCAAGCTGCATCCATTCATCAGTAAAGCAAGAGCAAATATTGATGAAATGGGACATTTTTTTCTGAGCCTCTGTTTGGAATCTGTTTTTTCTTCCAGGGTCAACAAAATCTCTGGTTTCAAACTTTTTCATATATGCTTTGAGAATTAGCATGCTGTGAGGTCTCACCACAGATAGTATGTCTTTTCTTAAGCAACATGTACAACAGAAAGTTCTAGAGATTTTTTCCAACCTTCCCTCATTAATAACACAACGCAGTCACATAAAGCTTTCCATTTTTGCAGCATGTTGCAAGCAAGAAGGAATGAAAACTCTGACAGATGGCTTTGAGGTAGCACTCCCATTTTGCAATTGGATAAGATGACCTTCCTACTGTCATGAATGTTGGTGGAGGACACAGGCTCCTTAGCTCTTCCAGCTTCACTTATTCTTCCCGTCAGATGCATAGTAGTCCTATAGGGCACATTAGGTCCCAAACAGCCACTGCAAGAGGGATATAATTTAGGGTACCTGCATCAAGCTGTGCTTTTGTGAAATAACTCTAGGCTTTCCAGGAGACATAGAAAGGCAAGTTAGGAAGTTTTATGTCCACCTCTCAAAGTTGTTTCTCTCAAGCAGGTGGTTTTCTTCATATCTTTGCCTGCATTCCTGTATTTCCCAGAAAATGTATTTGTTCCTTCCTTCCCAGCTCAGGTTGTCTTCTGCTGTTTGCTGTACACTTTATCGCTGTGCTGATTCAAACTATGTGACCTCTACCATGAGGCAAAAGAATCAAAGGCCAAGAAAGCTCTTATGCTATTTCTATAGTAGTGAATTTCTATAGTAGTGACCTTCTATAGTAGTGAACAGTCCAGGACACAAGCATGAGTGCTGGAGCTTGACAGCTTATGCTATTACACAGCTATCTATCTCACATGCTATTAGTCCAAGCCAACTGGTACCCACCAGCTATGGCTCAGGAACCTGCATGCACCAAGTGCATGGGAAAGATGAACCACTGGAGCACTTGGTGTCTGCAGACACAGGTGCCTCAATCTTCCTAAAATTTCCCTCTAAGATCCACTGTGGCTGTCAGACGTCAGCACTTCATCCTAAGCATCTTGTCTCAGAGGGATACATGACAACTCACAGTTTGGTATCCACCTCTCCACAAACGTCTGCAAAACATACTCACTTCAGAGTAGGGAACTTATTTATCTGATTCTGGAATCCACTTGTACTACTTTCACGACACCATTTACATTTGCTTTAAGGATATTTTGTATACTCAGGAGGGGTTAAAAGCAGCTTAGTGTACATGAGAATTTGTGCCACCCAATCTCCACCTTTCCTTTAACTGCTATTATTACACATAATAGGAACAGCAATTGTTTCAGAGCAGAAACCATACCAGTTCAGGGCAAATGGGTGCAGAGGCTTTATCATTGTTGCAATGCCAGGGAAATGAACAAATTTGCCCCCTGGGTTGAAGCTAAAGGAACAAAATTCCTGAGCCCTGCCTCAAATCACATGGGTCCCCTTGGCTCGTCTGATGTTGTTCCACGGTGATTCACAAGCACTTCTCTGCCTTGTTTTCTGCTCTGCTGTGTGATGCTTGGCACCGAGTTGCACAGTTAAAGCTGTGCAGAGAGAAAACTAGGGTCCTGGATGGATACCTTTTTTTTGCAAGCAAGCTCCCGCCTCAGACGCAACTTAAGAAAATTACAGAACAGGCAAGGTCTGGACAGAATCAGCGAGTATTTAGTGTTGTTGGAAAATAAAGTCAGATGGCATGGTGTGATAGCCATATGATCCCCTTCCTAACATGCATTATTTCTCTTAGTAACAACAACAGGCAGTGCCTTGCATACTGCTTTGCAAATACTGATTAAGGCCAAAAATACTTCTCCGGATTGTAGCCTGTCCTTTGCACCTGCAAAAGCTGAGCTATGGAAAGTTGACTTCAGGCCACGTTTAATAAAAGCCCTACCTTGGTGTCACAGTAACGAACCTGTAGACATGCCACCCAGCAGCGTGACCCAGAGCACCTATCTTAAGCGTTCAGGCCAGTCAAAAGGAGAGCACTGAATTTCTGAGGAGTGACTCAGAACCTGTAAGCGTACACATATGGTCCGGGGAGACAGGGTTTCTGTGCAGGGCAATTAGGTGCTCCTGCATGCCGAGTGAGAAACTGCTGCGAGCCAGCCAGCTGGAAACACCAAGCCCAGGGATACATCTGAATAGGCACTTCTTGGCTTGGTCCTCTCAGAAGCTGGCTGAAAGAAGCCTTTCCCAAATATCAGCTGGAAGTTCTCACTTAGCAGTGTATGAGATGTTCACCACCTGACACAGCATCCACCTGAAGGAGAGGTGATGCAGACCCGTACAGGAAGGTACAAGCAGAAGATGGAAGTTGACTGTCACGGTGCCTGTAGTGTAGTCCTTCGTCTCTGGGAAGGGTTTCTGCTGCCACTGTTGCTGTCACTATATGCAACCCCTGTTTTAAAGCAGTTTGTCAGGAAGAGTTAGCGTGCCTGGCAGGTTTACCTAGCCTGGGCTTCTTCAGGTAAGCAAACAAAAAGGAGGGAATTCCCAATTTTGCATTTGTTTGGTTTTTAAACAATAAGACTCAATACTGAAAGCTATTTAGACTCTGGATGACCAAATCTCACACCCAGAGCTTCCATACAGGTTAACAGTTGCAGGTGTGGGACAGAGAAGAGATGACAATTGTTTGGGCACACAACTCAGGAGGAAACAGGAACCCCTCTTGCAGGAACAGTGCTGTTCAAGCCTCCTTAGCTGGCTGAAGAGCACCCTTCTCACTTCTGAATTACAGCAGAGAAGAGAAAGCACTTACTTACAGACTTCAAGAAAAAAAAGGAAGCAAGGAGGACTGTCACCAGCAGTTAATCACTCGCTGCTTCCAGCTCCTGCTTGTGGGAGAGACATAAGGGATCTTCTCTGCACTTTGGGCAGATCTTTACCCCTTCGTTCCTGTACACACCTGGTGCCTGGCACCACATGCTGCTTCCATGTTCATGGCATCATTGCTCTCAGAAGAGCTTTATGTACCTGCTCTGTAATCAGCTCCAGATCTGATAAATATATTAATCAGACTGTAACTGTTGTATCAAGCAGAGGAAAAGAAATAAGAAATTTAAGCTTACGATCTGCCAACTATTCCAAAAAACGGAGCATTGTGGATAGTAAATAGAGAGAAACAACAAAACGGGAGTCAGAGGAATTTGAGTCTTTCATGGTCACTGATGTAGTAAATCAGCACTGCAGTTTAACACAGCCAAATGTAGTGTAAAGTAATATGTCTGAGGGAAAGGACTGAATTGGAAAGCACATATTTAAATGTGACATTCATGCACTACACTAGCCCAGAAAAGGAGGCTGATTTTATTAAGGAAAAATAAATCTCTGAGGACTCTACAGTTCATGTATGCATTAATAAAGGAGATGAAAAAAAAAAAAAGGAATCCAAGCATAATTTGGGCTATGTCAGAGGGGAATTACAGTAACTAGTAAAATAAAGGGAGTACAAGATGTATATTAGTAAGCTTGTGAAAACAAGTACGTCTGGGAAACTCCAGAAGAGTATCTTACAGGTAGTGTGTCAGGTAACAGTGAGGATGAGGTATCAGCTTCAGCTCTTGTTATCTCTATGCCTCATACAGTGACTGGTGACCAAGAAGCAAACTCAGATTTAATTAGCAAGCTCTCTGTATATATCTAAGTTAAGGTGGCACCTGCATATTTAAATTATGGCAACTTCAGATGTTCTCAGCTTTACACTGCACCAGTCCCTATAGAAACAACCTCCACTTTAAAGACAGTCAAAGAGGAGAGAGCAGGGAGTGGTGGTCTTTCCATTGCCAATGGCCAGTGGAGAAGAAGAACATTGAAATATCATGGGATATTCACAGCAGAAATCAGAGGGACAGATCCATTTGGGTGTTTGTTTGTTTGTTTTTTTGTTTTTTTCATAACGACAGAAAGCCTCTGAGAACACTCTCCAAAATGCAGGTACAAAAATGTGCTTGCTCCAGTGAAAACCAGATGCTGCTGGTGCGGAAGGCGACAGACTGCTCTGTGCTCCTCCAGGTAAGAACAAGCTCTGGCCAAGGACAGTGGAGGACGACTCCTTGTTTTTACCAATGCTGCAATTCTGCAATGCTGCAAATGGCCTGGGGTGCCTTCAGAGAGACTCACCCCCAGTAAACTGCTGGGAACTTGCATCAAGAAAATGAGGTCCAAGCACCTTGAGCCGGGATTCCCACCAGTGGCTCTGCAGAAATCAGGTATCTCAGGGTGAACACCCAAACCCTAACCTTACTCAGAGGCCAAGTTTATTCTCAGTGGGGAAAGAAAACCTGACACAGTTACCAGATTAAGCTGATCAAGAACTAACAAGAACAGGAGAAGCAACAGGAGTGGCCTCCTCCACTCTGCCTCCAGAGAAAAATCTGGTTTTTATTACAAAATTCCATCCTTGAGCTTCCTCCCACAGGATAGACCAAGGAGGCCCAGACTTGTATGAATTAACCAAAAATAACACTTCCAGGGAGGGAGAGGATGACTGAGGGGACTGCTCATGTGATACAGAGTCCTCTCACCCCGTTCTCACCAGTTCAACTCCAGAAGAGGTCAGGAGTAAGTGGAGAAAACCTCTGGCTTCGAGGTGTTCAGTGCCCTTAGCGGATTTACTGGGAAGCAAGCAACTGCCACAACCACCAACACGTCAGGCAGCCCCAAGCAGTGGACAGAACAAAAACTGTCCTTCCAGCATCAGCATTAATCCATTTTAAACAGCTTTGAGTCGCACAGCGCCAAGGCTCAGACTGATAGCGAGCTTCAGTCTCTAGCAGCAGACACGTTTAAAAATAGCCAAAGCAAACAGGATACTGTTTGGAGAGGGAAGGAGGCATGCACCTTTTCAGCTGTGTTTGGCCAGCAGCAGGGATATCTTCTGGTCGATCCTGACCATCTCCGCTACACGTCCTCATTGCTATGGCAATGTCCCATAAACAGAGCAGCGATCAACAGCTCCCTGGAGCAAGGAGACAAGGACTGTCCTCAGGTAGTGATACTGTATTAGAAGAAGGAAAATAAGAGATTTGTGCAGGCGAGCTGGTGACTCACTAGAGCATGTAAATGTTCCCTCAATTTGTGCATCAGCACTTAAATACCGCAAGAACTAGAGCTGGAGCCACACAAGAGCAAAGTGAATGAACATAGTGTGTCTGATTCAGTCTGAGGAGACAGCCAAGACAGAGCTGGGAAGCACCCACAAGTGTTAGCAGGCCAAGGCTACCCCAAATGCTGCTGCTATTCGCCAGTGAACCCCATCAGAAACTGAAGCAGATGGCAGGCAGCATGCTGCTAGGCAGCAGCAGAGCATCCTTGGAGCAAGCTCAGGCAGGACAGAGAGCACCACACCAAGCTCAAGCACTGAAGCAGGGAAAAGCAGCTCAGAGAAGAGGACCACCAGAGCCATGAGAAGCCATCAGTGATGGGAGATCTCCCCTGGAGATCTCTGTGGCTACCATGGGCTTGCAGAGCAGCAGCGGGTCTGCTCAGGTACTCGAAGTAGCACAGATCCACTCCTCTAAGCTTGTTCAGGCCCTGTCCTTGTGCAAGACGCAGAAAGGGGGAAAGGAAGCACGTGCTCACTCCACATTCTTGCAGAGAGTCTTCACAGCCTGTGACCTCTTACAATACTGGTTCCCCCACTGCAGTGAAGTGGCCATGAAGAGAGGCTTTACTCAAGGTAGTACTTTGGTGAGGTAATGTAAGACAACAGGATTAAACTGAAACAGACAATTTATGTTGTGCAACAGGAAATATTTCCAGACAGTAAAGTCTGTTGGGCTCCAGAACGCTTTCCCAAGGTAAGTAGCAGAACTGGAATCTCTATCCCTTGACTCATCTGTCAAGGCTACCTGAGCACTGAAAGTGTGGTGTGGAGAACACGCTTGCACAAGGAGAGAGGCGCAACAGGCACCCTGTTCTTCAGCATTTGCTTTTACACAGAACAAGGTTCTGTTAACAGAACAAAAAGCTGAGATTTGGGGCAAGTAAGAAAGACAAAAAAGCCAGAAGGGTCTTGGTGGTACTAAAGACCCTTTACTTCCCATCTTGATCTCACCCTGAATGGGTTCTTCTTGTCTTGCTCTCTCCTTTGCAAGTCACAGAAAAAAGCAGATATAAAGGGACTGATCCTCACCTGCCCTCAACTGCTGTAAATCAGGAAGAACTTCACTGAAATAGGTGGAGCGTTGTCAGCTTAAAATGAAGTGGGTTCACATTTAGATCCAAAATGATTAAGGATGAAATTGTGTTCATCTCCCACTTTAGCAGCCATAGGTAAAGTTTTAGGATAGTTTAGAAACAGACTACCCAAAACTGCATTTGAGACAGAGGTTCATCTCTCAACACCTGTATATAAGGATGGATTTCTAAAGGACTGCAGGTCCTCTCCACCCTTCAAGCATCCAAATGCAGCACCTGAAGGGCAGTTAGCCCCACCAGTCACCTTGCACAGGCAATGATTCAATTCACTTCAGAGGTGATCTGTCTGTTGGACTTGCACAAAAATGTCAGTCTCCATTTCCTTTCATATGAAGAAATACAGAGCACAGTTCCAGGTAAATACTGTTTCTTCAGCTCCTTAGAGGTGCTGGGAGTGACTCCTGCTGCAGCTTCTCTCCTCCCTCTGTTACATGAGCTCATTAGCCTCTTGGCTGTATCTCTGCTAGTAAACTAAACCATGCCAGAGCCCATTCTTCAGCCCTGAAGCCAACTGGCACAGCCTGACGCCTACATGTTATTAAACTCTCTTACACTCTGAAACAAGGTGGCTGCATCCAAACTGCCTTTCCGGGGTGTCCTGGCACATCCTAACTCCCAGCAACACCCAAGAGTTGTCCCAGAACAGCCCATATGTATCACCAGTGTGATAGCACAGACCATCAAGACCAGCTCACAGTACTAGCTGTGGGGAATGCTAGCTAAGTGAATAATACTTTTTGAAAAATCAATAAGGAGTAGCACCGTACTCGGCAAGTCAGGGAGATGGGAAGACCCAAAAAAGTCTTTCCTGCTCAACTCCATTTTTTAAAAAAACACGTCTTTCATATATGATCTGTGAAACAAACTTTGAGCTTTTACCTAGAAACTGCCTCCAGGCAAAGCTTTCAGCAACATCTCCTGGGTCCCTCAATGCTTATGGCAGCAAGACAAGGGATGCCAAGGCTGGGCAGGGAGCTTGAACTTTCCCCAGCTATGGAAGGTTGAAGGCTGAAGGCAAAGGACTGATGTGCTCAGGGTGCACCTAAAGCCCCCTTCCTACGTTCCCCATCTTGTACCTTCTTCCACTGCATCCCTGTCCTGGGGATGGGGGGTCAGGGAGGACTCTACTGCAAAGCTAACATAAAACAAGGGGGAGCTGAGGGAGAAACATGAATCGAGCAATGACACAGAGGTAAATCCACCGTACACACAGCCTTAGGATCATTTTTCCCAGCGCCAACTCCAAGGCTTTTTTCCCCTGCTTCTAATTACTTGGTAAATACTGTACATATAATTGACCTTTCTAAATGCTGCTGAGTAGCTGGAGGTGTTGGGAACTAATCCTGCCTGTGAAGACCCTGGGGTTGTGCAGCGCTGACTCTATCTGCTGCCGTATAATGCTCTGCAAATGCTTTTTTTCCCTCACTTACTGACACATTGAGATTTACTGCCCTGTGTCAGTGAGATCAAGAAAGCCTTTTAATACTGAAAGCTCCGGGAACCGGCTCCAGCACATGCTTCAGGATTTCTCCGTCAGTTTGTTACGCCTTGTTTGTCCAAGAAACAGTCAAGACCGAACGAGTCAGGAATGACAGAAATAGTACATGAAGTCACAGTCGCTCCACTTTAAAGCACAAACATCTGTGTCATTTTCCTACCAAATCAATAAATATATGTGCGTTCAGCGAGCAAATAAGGAAATGTCAGAGGAAAGGCATTACAGGCAGGTTTTTACAGATGTCAGCTGATTTGTGCCCTCTCCTCCAAGCGAGTGTAATACAGATTCCCGCAAGTGTCAGTCCTTTCTGGTCAGAAAAGCAATCACCAGGACCGTACACACCCACAAACCCCTTGAACACTACTGCAAGCAAGCCCTAGGAAAAACCTGTAAACACTGGACTGAAGCTGAAAGACAAACACGTAAGTGAAAATGCTGAGCACTCCCTGCTCTCTCCCTCGCCTCTGTTCACTGCCTTCCCAGCTTCTGTACAGCCCCGCGCCGCTTTCTCCCTCCCTTAAATAGCTCTTTTTTTTTGCCATCAGTCGCATCAAGCCAGCAGCGTCTGCAAAACAGCATCAGTGCCAGCCCTCGCAGACACTGACCTCCCCTGTGGAGCGAGACCCACACGGGCTCCCACACGACCCCAGCCACAGTGCCTTCCCCGTCTCCCCCTCACACTGCAGGACCGCACCATAGCCCCTTGCCCACCCACCGCCGCAACACGCAGCACCAGCATCCCGCAGCCGCCTCGCTCCCGACCACCTGCATGGACAGGACCGCAGCCATCGGCGGCAAAGTTTGCAAGAAGAGAAGGACGTTTTTGCTCTCACCGCCTCAGGTTCACAGCAGCCTGGGAAGTACAGATGAGCTGCTTGGAGAGAAGAAAGTTGTTTCACTGTTCGGTTTCTTCAGTGTTGCCAGCAACGGGCTGGAAGCTGAGCCCGTGGGGACG
>NW_010533367.1:18254-18468 GCF_000687285.1 Phaethon lepturus
AGGCGAGAGCGTGAGGTATGCCCCTGCCCTCTCACATCTTCCCCAAAAGCCGCCCGTCGGGAGGGCGGACGCCTTGTGCGTCTGCGGGAGGAGAGCGGAGCAGAGCGGAGCGCGGGAGCGAGTGTCGAGGAGGGCAGCAACAGGAAATGACACAGAAACTTCACCAGGCTCCAATCCAAACTTGGCCCCTGACATGAAAGAGAGGGGAGGCAAT
>NW_010533367.1:18502-31645 GCF_000687285.1 Phaethon lepturus
GGGGGGGAAGAAATTTTTCCCCCTCATTAACCAGCCTAAAAATCTGCTGACTGAAAAAAAAAAACAGCACTGTGACAAGTTTTATTAAAGCAAGGGATGAATGGCAGGGAGAGAGGGATGGGATTCCCATCAGAGTTTATTTATTTGAGCAGGAGTGGTGTGATGATGTTAGACACTGAGAGCAAAATGCCGTTTTCAGCAGCTTTCTGGCTTTTCTAAACTCCTCGAATGCCCCAGCTTGTGCCTGAGGGGAGCAGGCAAGAAGCAACATCCCCCTTGCACCCAGTGGGTCAGCTGCTGCCCACAAGAGCCCAGCTAACACTGCCTGGGGCTGCGGGCACTGCCCACAGCTCCCAGTCCATGGGGACAGTGGAGGAGATGGGCCAGAGCTGCTGGGGTCCTGCGCCCAGCGGGTGAGGAGCACGCGGCTCCACGCGCCTCAGGGACAAGGCAGGTGTCAGATCAAGCACTGGCAAGGCACGACGGTGGAATGACCCACAGAAGTAAAAATCATACTGGGCGCATGCTCAAACCTTTGCCTTGATGGATGCAAGACACTGTCTTAATTGAACAAAACTGGATGGATGTCTTCCAGCAAGAGAAATCCTCTGAACGCCTCTTTACACATGAAGGGACAATGGCTATTGAACTGGGTGGCACTTTTTAAAGCATCTTTTAGACCTAACACCTGGTATGCATGTGTCCTTGAAGTCAGCCCAGACCTAGCTTGACTTTAGGCTCTCTGCAAATCCTTCTTGCCTTTGCAGCAGGCAGTGCCACAACCAAAGACAGGAGCCCATGGGACTTTCTAAGGGGTCCTCTTGTCTTCCTAATTTGGTACCCACACCACCGCTGCAAGGTGTATGAGATGTCCACACCACAGGTAACTATAGAATAAGGAGTAGGTCAAATGGAAACTTTTCACTGGGATGTAAGTGAATCACCCCTCATCCTGCTCAAAGATGTCCTACCAGCTAGAGTAAGCTCTAGGGACAGTTGGAACCCAGGTCTAATCTCAGATTCAATTCCTAGAAATAAAATATAAACATAGTCATTTTGGCCACAAATTTGAAAGTGGTGTGAGATTTTTTTCCTTAAAATTGAGCTTTCTCAGGCTAAAGATGGACTCATTGAGACCTCTCTGCTCCTCGATCAGTTTAATAGGAATATAATATTCCTATTAAAATAACAATGTTAAAATATTCCTATTTAGTAGGAATATCTTAAGGCCAGGTGAGATCACTCATCTGATCATTTCAATCACCTGGTCAGATCACCTGCATAGCTGAAGCCAGAGAGTGGTGTCCCAAACCAACACCAGAACTGCTGCAAATTATGGCACATCTTTTCACTCTGAATATCCCACCCTGAAATGATATCCCAGCCTGAATCAAAGACTTTCAGTGAAGGACAATCTACCCCAAATAAGTTATTTCAGTGACTACCAGCCTGTCAGGAAGAAAGGTGGCCTTTTTAATCTGTATTTGCCTGGCCTCATTCTCCACCCTCAACCTTGACCATCCCTCATCAATCCGCTCCAAGAAGCTACAGATCAGGCATGGACAGAGGAGGGCTGCAGCCCTCCAAGGTACAGCCCAACCTCAGTTTATCCTCAGCATAGCAGGAATATATAAAGCCCAGGAATAGCTGGGGTTCCTCCAGTATTTTGGTTGAAAGCACCCAGGCCATGCAACTCCAAGTGGAAACTGGAGCCTGCTGTTCTCTTGTCACTTAGGCTCGACCTTACGAAACCACACACAAGTTATTTCATAACCTTGTCCTGAATAAATAAAATTAGCTGAGCTTTTTTAGTCTTTCATGGTAAGGCGGATTTTACAGACTGACCACAAATTGTGCCTGTGACTCTTTCGAGATCCATTTCCATTGCATTAAAGTCCTTTTTGAAATAAGTCTACGAGAACTGGATGTGGTATTACAGTAATGATCTCACCTATGCTGTAAATTTTTAACACACTTAGACTGGTATCCAGACGCTTCATCAGCAGCATCTCTTTCTTTGCTATGCCTTTGTGAACGTGGTAGTGTGTTAACAAGCTAAATTAGGGGTTTATTGTTATAGTATCATTTTACTCCAAAATTCAACCATAAATACAAAACACTTCAAGATTTGGCATTTATACAGTGTTCAACACATGCTTTGATCCAAACAAGGGCTTTGACCTGCCTAACCTTTGGTGCATTTTTTTCGCTCTTGTGAATGACTTGAGCACAATCTTAAGGTATCGGTTGTCACTCCGTTAACAAGAGGCTATTTTCAATTAATCAAAGAAATATAAACAGAGCCTTGTATTGAGTTCAAATAACTCAGAATAGTTATGCCCCTAAAACAGATGTCTAAGGCTGTGTCTCCTTTCAGATCAGAGCTGGTGTACTGTCAAGAAGAGGTCTTGCAGATCTGTTTGCTCAACCAGCTCAAAAAACTATCAGTCAATCAGCTCCAAATCCTGACATACTCCAGTGAAGCTGGTGAGCGGGACAGCCCATGATGCAGCTTAGGGGATCCAGTCCAAAATCAGATTTGCAAGGTCTTTATAGATTAGAGAGAACAGTAGAAGGGAAATGGATAGCACCATACTACTTCAAAGTAAGGATAGCCCTGTATCATGCCCAGCAGACTATACCTGTTTCCCCATGGTTCTGATCCTGATGAGGTAAAATAATAAAAACAGAAGATGAAGAGAGTGTAAGAGACTGTTGGTGTACCTTGTAATGAATTAAACAGGGTCAGGGCTGGTCTTTGGCTCTGGGGCCAGCAGGCACAGTCCAGCCACAGGCAGGCTGAAGGCTAAATGCCCTTAACCCCCAAAAGAGAATGGCCCTGTCCAGGCCGCTTGTTGGTAACACGCTGTGGCCGATGCTGATGTTCAAGGCATGCCAGAGAGCTGCTGCTAGACTGGGTTAAACAGGGACCATGATAAAAGTTAACACCATGGATAAACGTTTTCCATTGGCAGGGTCCTAGCCTGCCAATTAAATTAATTAAGTTAATTAACTTAACTAATTAACTAAAATATAGATAGTCTAAAAATGACAAGTTATCCAAAAGCCCCACAAGACTTTACTTCAAGCCTTGGATAAATGCAAGCCTGCCCCTGTGAGTCTCAGACTTTTCTATACAGCTTTAAAATCTTTATTTCTTGCACTTCAGACACTCTGATTTTTGTCCGTAATCTGTCCAAGGCAAGGAGCATGTCTATCCCTACAGCTTTGCCCTTGCAGTTGAAAGCACAAGTGCAGCTCCTTAAATCCATAGGGTAAACTGTATCTCCACTCAGCTTAGCCATCTCAACGGTAGATGTGAACTAAATGCCTGTGCTGTCTCTCTGCAGTTAAGAGGGAGACTGGAACTTGTGGAGGATAATTTGTTTTGTCCAAACATAGTTTAAAACAGATCAGATGAATCACCTCCAGAGCTGCCCCTCCTGCTCCAGGGATTATGGAGGGAGCCTAGCTAATTCTTTCAATCTCTGCACCTAATTTTTCAGTGTCTATCATGGGGGCCAAAAACAGGATATGTATTTTCCTGGCATAACAGAGCACATATTATTTCATATCTATAAAATAAGTATGATAATAATGCCATCATGCCCTTTGATACCAGAAATAAGTAATCTTGTGTAGCCTCTGAACGAGGTAGACTCTGATTAGGCCATTAGGTTTCATGCGGTTACCACTGGAGCCCAATGCAGTGGTATGCAGCACTAAATTGTATCTCCTCAGCAGGGCATCCACTCTGGGTTGCAAGGTGTCAAGAGAGGGGAGAAGCCACTGTGTCTTTCATCAGTTAATTATCCTGAGAGTAATAAATGAGTTTTCAATGTGAATTAATCTGGGGTAGCTTCCTGTACTTGGATTTGTTGTACATTTATGTATATAATTAAATATGTCTTCACTAGGTGCCATTTTCTGTCTCTAAAAATACTTAGTATAATCAATCAGCTTTCAAACTTCTGATAAACTAAGCTCACTCACAAAATAGCACCTGCAGCAACACCTGGAAAAGGTATGGGAAACATGTTTGAGAGTAGTCACTTTGCAATTAGCTTCCTTGACAATAAACATCACATTTCCATTTTTACCTAAAAATAAAACTAGGGGCAGAGAAAAGGTGTGTCTCAGAAGGACAGGTTTTGCCTGTCCTTTTGCTTATTTGTGAGGATGTGCAACATGCAGTCCCTTTCTGATAGTCATTTACCTGTGTGGTGTTTAGGTCTACAAGGCTTACCTGTGCTATCTAGACAAGCAACTAATGAGATTCTAGAGAGAAATTACACCCTTTTTGCATTTGGGTGCTATATAAAGGGAATAAGTACTTTTTTTTACTTGTTTATCTCGCTTTATTTTCCTTCTCTTTCTTTTTTTTTTTTTTTTTTAAATGAGAACTGTCCAGAGCTCAGTTTGAAATCCAGTGGCATCATGGTCCACAGTGGAAACCAGTGGGACCTGTGGATGAACGACCCGCACTACCATGGATAGGGTTAGAAGAGAGGAACCAATCTTTTTATCCTATTGGTAGATCTATAACTAAAACCACAACATTAACAATGTGCCAAAATATTGGTTTTGTTAGCTATGCTCTCACCTTGCTTTATCGTTCAGGGGAAACTACTTCTATTTGAAAGACTATGTTAAACCATTTACAGCAGCAGGATTAAGGTCTGATGAATTCAAACAGAAGGAACAGTCATACATAAAATTTTTTTGTTCAATACCTTTCATGTCATGCTAGAATGTCTGAATCCCACGAGCAAAACTATAATGCCACAGAAATAAAGCCTTTTCCAGCTTTTGCAGTTTCATAGAGATCACTGCAGTTTTTACAAGTTACCATTGGATTACCTTCTATTTAATAAAAAATATTCCTATACCTTTCCAAAGCATGCCTGCTCTTTCCCATATTATTTTTGGTATTTATGAAGCCAGCTACACAGACTTCACAGGCAAGTGACCTTTAAAAATGAATGAAGATCTGTAATATTTACATCCTACGTATTTTACAGCAGGAGAAAAGCTGGTTTCAGCTTCTCCCCTCTCCCTACCCCCCCCAAACAAATAAGAATTGTTTCTCTCAAGTCCGTCCCTCTCCAGAAAAATCTGACCTACAAATGGCTTTCTCATAACTCAGCAGACTAGTTTAGTCCTCAGATGGATTTATCATTAACCACATAAGCACATGTTGTCCATTCTGTGCGACCTAATGAATGTGCTATAAATAAAATATCTCTAAAAGCAGGTTTCACCATACTTACCCAAGCTGTTGCTGCAAGTCCTTGTAACTCCCAAACCCACTTACGTTAGAAACATTAATCACTTGATTATAATTCAAAGCATCAGCTCTCTACAGCTGAAACTCCCTAGCACTTGACTTTGGCTAGACCTCTAACCTCAACTTATCACTTTCAGGCATACTCCACATTTTCTTCTCCAATCTGTCACTAAAGTAGAAGACATGGGAAGTCACTTTTGAAAGGTATTTTTAACCTAGGAGTGTGTCATTAAAAGAACTTTACTAAGTTAACTGGAGAAACTCTAAAACAAAACCTTTCTCATTTTACTTGGCATAGCAATCTCAAAAATACCAGAGGTGCATTTCACCACAACCCATGTCATTTAAAACCCAAGCAATGTAAAGAAAAAGGAAATTCTTTTAGAAAAGACACCATAAGTGTAATTCCTACCTATCCCACAAACATTTTATATGATCATAGGGTTATCTGTAGAGCTTTGTATTCTCCACCTTGAATGAAAGAAGCTGAATCAAGCCAATTCTGACTTGCCTGCTCATTCATTAAGAGCATACATGGACAGTTTGGGTTCTTTCCCAATTATTTCAGCTGACAACATAAAGATCATATTCCATCTTAACCAAAGTTTTTAAAAACCCAGAGAAACAAAAGATTAATTGTAGGAAATTATTTTTAAACATCATATGCTTTAGTCTGGAAATAGAAAGACAAAGATGAAACTCCCAAAAGGAAAGCCACAGTTAATGAGACCCTGAGAGGAAATGATCACACATTCTCAGTTCTTCTGATGGATGTTCTTCTAGCCCTATTCATCAGAACTTTGTGATGTCGATAAATCACTGAAGTATGATAACAGATGAAGGTGAGTTTGGACGTAAAATGATCCATGGTGAAGGATTACGATAAAGGAGGAAAAGGAGGGGGAGCCAAATACAGTTTTATAAACTGCATCCTCAGCTTGTGAGGACTTGTAGCTAATAAATGTCATTCCTCTTCTACATTATCTAGGAGATTAAGAATGTTTCTCAATGTATGACTGCTGGGAAGACTCTGTAGCACCTTCTCCAGTTACTCCATGAGGTTTACATTACATCAATTGCTTTATTTTTCCATCAATTATGATTTCATTTACAAAGAGGAACTTAAAAGTACCTTTCTTCTTTTAACCTCTTTTGGAGGAAGTAGGCTCCAGCAGCAGAAAAGGAGAATCCAGGCAAAACACTGATATTTTTCATCTTCCAAGGTTTGTCAGATTCTGCTTTGAGATTCCATCAGGTTTTCTAGTATGACCTTTTCCTGCCTGAATGATCCTGTGTCACAGAGGTGTCAGCAAGGTCTCTACACTTCCAGTTAGTCTGTATAGAGACCTGTTGGTTTCTATATTCAGCCAAACCACCCAGCTATCAATCTACATGTATCACAGTTTGTGGTTTTCAAGGAAAACATTTCCCAGAGCAATTCAGAAGTAAATAAATGCATTTGAGATGCTATTACTGATGAATCAGTTACATTCCCTGCGATCTACTAGTGGTTTTTATGCTGCAGAAGACAGGCCTGGTCACCCAAAGCAAACGAAAGCCATGTTTATATACTCCAAATTCAAAACATAAGGTTATTACAATGAGTCATTTTGCCAATAAGGCAAAACTTGCATTGAGCAATGAAAGCCAGAGGCATGCCAGACACCTAGGAGAGTCAGGACAGAAATGCACTGGATGCCTTTGAGGATGCTTTCAACTGAAATACAAATGTGGATGCTTCCCACGTAGGTTTTAATCAGTGTTGCCACAACGCAGAGAGATCTCCAAGCTGATGACCTACCAAGCTGACAATGTTACTTCATGCTGCAGGACAGCACTTGGTAAATAAATGCATCAGCTTGGTCCAGATGCAGTGAAGCTATGCAAGGGACATTGCTTCTTGAACTGATAAGACCTACCAACAAGAGCTTGGATGAACTATGGGTATTATCTTACTCCACGTGAAGCCAGACCAAACACCTCCATACCATACTATATTGCTGTGGCAGTAATACAAATTGGGGATTACAGTTGAGCTTCACTATAGTCCTCAGAGCTTTCCTTGCTGGGACTATAGCTGAGGTGTCTCTGGCACCATCCACCCAAATGCTTCCAATTCTAGGTTGCAGCAGCTATCAAGGTGATAGATCAGCTAGGGAGTCAAAGGGACAGCCTTTGAAGTGACAAGATATTCCTATAGAAAATAAGGACGATTGATCCCTGTGATGACTGCTTGGTACTCTGTGGAATAGTGAGGTTAGTATTTCTGTTATTTCTGTACTTGCCAAGGTTTCTATATGTAGCTGCATTTAAAGGAAAGTATGGAAAACACACACGAATGGACATTAAATTACAGCATTTTCCTCCAGGCTTTCTAAGCCATCATGAGCAAGAACAGGAGACAAGTACATGTTAAATTCTAAGCTGAGATGTGTACTTTTACCCCTAAGAAACTGGAAGAGTGGGGAAGAGGGAAAATTAAGAACAAGAGAAAACAATAAAGGAAGAGGGGAAAAAAAAGAAATCCCTATAAATAAGCTCTAGCATCTGAAAAAAAGAAAGCAGAATAGCTGATGTCCAGTGTTGCAATTTGAGATCTGCTGTGAATGGATGCACAAATCTGTGGCATGAAAATGAGTCAGAATTACTGTCCTACGGAACACACTCCACTGGAGCAGTCTAACTCAACTCAGGGGGACATGTAAGACTTATGGATCTGATTCTTGACGTATTATTCTTGCCAGATGTCTGGCTATAGACATCTGATCACTCTAGCAGACTATCGTCTAAGACAGTCTTCTGCTGAGACACACCAATTGCACACCTAGAGCACCTAATTCTTAAAATGCAAAGAATTGAATGCTTGCAATCAGCGTAGGAATAAGCTTAAATTACACCTTCATGCTACAAAGCCTCTGCTCTTGAAATATGGAGGCAGCTCAAAGAAATAAAGAGGTATCCAGGCCCTATTTCTATTGCTCGTGAATGAAATATGGTATAGATTTCTAGCTCTGGATTCAGTCTTGGAAGTACATCTGGAAGTGTCTATCCTTGCATACATTAGATTTGTGCTACAGTCAAGAAATCATGACTTCCACAAATATCATAGATGAAGATGATTCCTGGCCTGCAACTAAATATTATTGTTTATTATGTTACATTGAGACTGACTTCTTAAAATCAGCTGATACCACAGCCATGAAGCATTAGCTGCAGAGCCTCAGACTGCCACAGCAACGTTCCTGTGAAGTGAACTGCTTGAAAATCCACCCCTGAGCTAAGACATCAAAATCTTCCCAAACCACATGGTTATTCCACATTTGACACAACAGCAAAAAATTACACATATCAACCAGGAATTGCCTCGCTGCCATATTCAGCCAGTATCACTTACCTGCAAGAGGGAAGGAATTGCAAGGCAAGAAAAGTTGGAGTCTTTCACAGCACACTATGACTCAAAAGAACAAGCACAGCCCTTCTCAGCAAGCTCACCTAGCACAATAGGCGTGGATAAAACACTGCTGGCTTCCAGTGCCAGTGTTGTGATGATCGTGAAGAAATCCACTCCTTCCTGGCATGGCATTTGTTGAATTGAATAGCTAGAAAGACTTTTAAAATTGGAGGTGGAGCTACCTCTAGTCACAGGAACAGCCATGTCTCCAGCAGCAGCACTGCTGTTAGGAAGCATTACATAAATGAGTTCATGTCAGGTCACAGTCAGAAGATGGTCAGAGGCAGAAACACTCCAGTAGGCATTAATTTTCCACAGCACAGCCAAAAGCAGGCAATTTTTTTAAAACCAGTAAAACACCACTGTGGTTGTGGACACGATTTATTAATAGCAGAATGGCTTCACAGTCAGTTTGCACCACTGATACCAACACCATCTTTGCTGCACTGAGTTGGTGAGTGTGACATAAATTTTCAACAGTCATTTAAATTAAGGCACACAACCCATTGAGAGACCTTCTGTGGAAACCTCCACGTTCTCAAGACCAAAGAACTGTTCCCAGATCCAAATCCACTCAGTAGCTACTTATGCTCAGGAGAGCTGGACTAGATGACCGTTAAAGGTCCCTTCCAACACAAACAATCCTGTGATTCTATGATTCTATAGTTCTGTCCCATGTGCTAGAGAAGAAAACATAAGATCAAGGATCCTGTTCTAAAAACTAGAAAGGTAATAATACACAGAGGAGCAATGAAAGCCTTCATCCCACTTGCATGGCACTGCTGATGTTTTCTCATTTCTAACAGTAACTACAGAGGAGAAAGAGAGTCCCATGAAAATGCAGACTTTGTAACAAGAGGTTCAGCAAGGAGGGTGTTTGCTCTGTCGGGAGCCCACAGGGCAGGAGCAGGGATTCCCACATGGGGCTGCATCCCAAGCCCAGAACTGGAAATGCTCATGGTCCTGGAAGTGCACAGGAAAACTGTACAGTGGCATCAAAAAGGGCTTCACAAACAGGAAAGTTTGGGAACTGCTGCTCTTACGGGTTTTAGTCAGATGTTTCTAGTCATGTCTTGTTAAGGGTTAATTGTATTCAATATCTCAGAGTTGCATTTCTACCCTTAGGAAGGTGATGAATTTGAGCAAGAGGCTTAGCATACAAGCAAGCTGTCAGAAAAAAAACAGGACAAATAAAACCTATCATCTGACCTCCCTGAGGCTTATAAATTCTGCCCCAACTTGTTATCAGATGGCAAACCCTTCTCAGTAACCACAGTGCACACCAAAACTGGCCATTGCAAAGAAGCATGGTCAGACTCTGTGAGAAATAGAATGTACCTCTCTCTTAATACCACAGCTCTTTTTGGGTTTTAGTCATTAACCGTTGGCCCATCCATATACCCAGAACTCAGTCTTGCTGACATGTTCTGGACTCTGAGCTAAGACTCCTGAATCAAATACCCCTTCTTTCTGACTTACACCATGGTAACACTTCAACCTGAAATCCCCAGTGCCTCAGAAAAGGAATCTTTCTTTCCACCATGCAGTAGTACAGCTGACAATGAATGCTGATCCTAAGCTCCCATATGCTGCTGTTTCTGAATATTGCCTTTCAGGTTGGGCTGGCTAGATGAATACAGCTATGGGACAGATATGGACATGGAGATATTGTGATACAAGAAACTCAGCCAGCCGACAACATCACTGCACATCAAACCTCTCCTCCGTCTAGTCCAGCTTCATGAAGAATTCTGAAACTACTTCTGTGCTGTGATTCTCATCTTTGTCGCCCGGACCCAGGATATCTCTAAGACATACTAAAGGTCCAGAGGAAGACCATGGTAAGGAACTATGATCCTCTGGCTTGATGGAAAGAGAAATAAGGATCTCATCAAAATGGTGGAATGCATTCCTTTAGGAACTGCAGACTACTTCAAATCTCATCCCATTTCACTAAAAGTACATGATGCAATTCCTTAGCACGTCCTATGTGAAATAAAATACATAAGAAGATCCACATTTAAAAAAAATCACACTACCTTCAAATCCTACCAAAATAATATGCAGTACTTCAAACACTCCTTCTCAGAGGGGAGGCTGTGAAAACAATAGTTGAAAGATGTGTAATCATTTTGCTTAAGGTACTACTGGAAGGTGTTCAGATACTCGTCTGATGAGTGCAGGGGTAGAACAGAAAATAAAATAGTTCAGTTCAGGCCAGGGCAGGTGATATTCCCAAAGATTCCTCCTATCCCTTTTCTGAAGAAGAGCAAAACCCAAGAGATTCTGTATGCAGTGTGCTACTCAGAAGGGAGTATGATACAATGATAAAAACAACAGACACATTTAGAATAATATTAAAAATTAAAAGCCCTTAGTGAAATCTAGTAGCTGCTTGCATGTATGTCCCCAGTTCACTGCAACATAATGCTCTTTTGTAACTACTGGAAGATTTTAGAAGCTGGTAAATAAGTTGATGCTCTCTACACACCACATTAAAGGGGTGAATAGGCCTATCACCATATTAAAAAGGGGTAAATAGGCTTATCATCATACGTTTGTCTGCTTCACATCAATCCCCAGGAAAAAACACAGAACAGCTGTGATGAGACTCAACAAATAAATAATTAATGTCCCTCAACAATGGTTAATGGAAAAGGGATCTTGGGAAATTAATCGAGTCTCACATTTTGATAAGCCTGCAAATGAGGTTGATAAAAGTAATAGGGTTGATGTAATGGGCTTCTGAAAAGCGCCAGACTTGAATTATTGAGTAATAAACTTGACTGGTTTAATATCAACATAGTACGGTATAGATGAATTGCAGACCAGCTAACTGATACCTTTCCAAATGTAATAGTAAATGGCTTATGTTTACTCAGCGAGTGAACATTTGGTCCCATATAAGTCCTGTCTTAGCAGTTGCTATTTAATATTTTTACTGCTGACATGGAAGAAAAAGTTAAATTATTACTTAGTAAGTTTATGAAAGTCTGGGGACGTGGTATGTAATGAAGAGGCTAATAAAGCAAAGCAATCCAGAGAGCAATCTAGTAAACTGCACACAAGCCAACAGTATGAATTTCAGTATGGACACATGCAAAATCCTGAATGTAAGATTAAACAGTGGAGATCTTTCTTCTCAGACATGAGAAAGGAGGCCAGAAGCAAACTGGAAAACAGCTAGCAAAGGATAGAATCTAATTGTTTTAATATGGACTACCAATCTGACATCTTCAGCAGGGTAATGCATGTACTAAAGATGTAACATCAAGTAGCAGAAGCAAAGAAACTGTATCATCCCAATTTGGCTTTGGTGCAACTGCTGCTGGTATTCAGAGCTTGTATCAGAGGCTGCAGATATTAAGAAATGGGAAAGAATTCAAGAAAAAGCCGTAAGAATTAATTAAGAATTCGGAAACTTCATTCTGGAGAAAGACATGAGAAGATTTACCTCTTTAATTTTACGAAAAAAAGGCTGAGAGGTTTCTTAATGACAGAGTATAAGTATTTAAAGAGATAATAAAAATTAGCTAACAAGGTTTCTTCAGCCTTAAGAGTAAAAGACCTAGCAATAGCCAATAGCTAGCAGTTAAATCTACACATCCAAAGAGAAATAAATCCAGTTTCTTTGACAATTTCACAGGGGTGCGGGGTACTTACAGTCACTGAGAATCTTCAAATCAACTTTTTAAAAGTTTTACTCCAGTTCAAAAAGCAATTAACTGAGGGAGGTCTTATGGCCTCTTGGTCTCAGTAACCTATCAGTTAAGTGACAGGGCTTCAAATGCTTCTGTGGGAGGCTATTTTACAACCTAATAAATGTCATCTTTGAGAAAAGCTTCATGGGATTATGCTTTTTTCTTTAACATGCTACTAATGGACCACACCGAGTAACTGATCCCTTGTTTTCTGGCCTCATCAAAGGATAATTAAAATAATGATCTTTCAGCAGTAATAGATAATAACACCTTTTCTAATACTTGTAAAAAATGATCAGAGAATTAATCAAGCCATTAATTCTTAGTTCTTAGTAATTCCACCTACTCAAGTCCCAAACCAATGTTCACTTAAGCAAAGAAATCTGTGATGAATGTTTCCTTCAGCCAAGCACTGATGAAGGAGAAGAATGAATTATGGCATGTCTGACCCTCAGAATGCCATATTTTAAGGTATCTCTACCCAGTGGGACCTGACGAGATGCATCCCAGAGTCCTGAGGGAATTGGCTGGTGTAGTTGCCAAGCCAATATTTGAAAAGTCCTGGCACTCAACTGAAGGCCCTGGAAACTGGAAAAAGGGAAACATTGCACCCATTTTTACAAAGGGCAGAAAGGAGGACCCTGGGAACTACTGACCTGTCAGGCTCACCTCTGTGCCTGGGAAGCTCATGGAACTGACCTTCC
>NW_010533367.1:31966-39413 GCF_000687285.1 Phaethon lepturus
TGATGGAGTGACCACATCAGTGGACAAAGGAGGAGCTACCAATGTTGTCTATCTGGAATTCTGTAAGGCCTCTGACATGGTTCCCCACAACATCCTTCTCTCTCAATTGGAGAGAGATGGATTTGATGGGTGGGCTGTTGGTCTGTAAGGAATCAGTTGTATGGGTGCATCCAGAGGGTAGTGGTCAATGGCTCAATGTCCAGATGGAGATCAGTGATGACCGGTGTCCCTCAGGGGTCCGTATTGGGACCCTTTTAATATATTCTTTAAAGTACTCTTTAATATCTTCATCGATGACATAGACAGTGTGATTGAGTGCACCCTCAGCAAGTTTGCAGATGACATCAAACTGAGTGGTGTGGCTGACACGCCTGAGGGACAGGATGCCATCCAGAGGGACCTGGACAAGCATGAGAAGTGGGCCCCTGTGAACCTCATGAGGTTCAACAAGGACAAGTGCAGGGTCCTGCACCTGGTTTGGGGCAAACCCCAGTGTCAATACAGGGTGGGGAATTGAGAGCAGCCCTGCCAAGGAGGACTTGGAGGTACTGGTGAATGAAAAGCTGGACATGAGCCAGCATTGTTCACCCACAGCCCAGAAAGCCAACCATATGCTGGGTTGCATCCAAAGCAGTGTGGCCAGGAGGTCGAGGGAGGGAATTCTGCCCCTCTACTCCACTCTGGTGAGACCTCACCTGCAGTGCTGCATCCAGCTCTGGAGCCCTCAGCACAGGAAAGACATGGACCTGTTGGAGCAGGTCCAGAGGAGGCCACCAAAATGATCAGAGGGATGGAACACCTGTCCTCCGAAGACAGGCTGAGAGAGTTGGGGTTGTTCATCCTGGAGAAAAGAAGGCTTTGGGGAAACCTCATTGCAGCCTTCCAGCACTTAAAGGAGACTTATAAGAAAGATGGAGACAAACTTTTTAGCAGGACCTGTAGGGATAGGACAAGGAGTAATGGTTTTACACTAAAAGAGGGTAGATTTTGACTAGATATAAGGAAGAAATTTTTCACAACGGGGATGGTAAAACGCTGGAACAGGTTACCCAGAGAGGTAGTAGACACCCCATGCCTGGAAACATTCTATGATTCTGTGATTCCACAAAGAAAACTGAGATTGTTGCAGGGACTCAAATAAATGTGCTCCTGTGGTTAACGTGTTTTCTCTCTTTCTCCCCTTACCTGTCTTTTGCCTGTGGCTTGTGCCTTTTGTCACTCATGCTTTAATATGCCCTTTAATCTCGATCCTGTTATTCAGTATCTAAGCACTGTGCATGTTTCCTTAAGACCACAAAGAAAGAACCCAATTGTGAGAATGAAACCCATTAAGACATTACCTGTCCCAGGGAGTCCTCAGCACAGAATATAAACTAGCCCTGTGGAACTGGTGGCCTGCAAACTGAATCCTGCACAGACAATCTCACCGTATTTCTTTCTGAGCCTTGCAGGAGACACACACGGTGATGTAGCATCTACTGGGGCAGCACAGCAATGCCTAATGAATAAATAACTTCTACGGGAAGTAGAAGTTACTAACTTACAGTTAGTGAGGCACAGGACAGTGCCAACAAACACACTGTGAAATGACAGCAAAATTGCTCTGCGTTTCCTGTGACTCTCTCCCTGCCCCCTCTTTCCAGAATGGGATGAGGTTACCTGTCCAGCTCCTTTTGCCCAGGTGTGTGCAGCAAGGCAAGCTGCATTGCCCCATCCCTTTTCCCAGCCAGCACCATGCCCTTCTCCCCTCAGCAAGACTGCTGAACACCCACTATCAAAGTCAAGAGGTGACAGATGACCCAGGGGACTGAATCTCCATTCTCAGAGCAATGATGATAGTTCCCAAAGGACAGTCTTGAAGTGCAGGTTTCACTGAGTAAATCCCAGGCCTCTGGAAACAGGCTGGAGAAGAGTAAATTTAGTAAGGAAACGGAGACCTTACAACTCCCTCTTGCTTCACCAGCCTCTCTCTGAAATGTTTAATAGCATCAAAATACTTGCTAGAATCACAATACATGTTCAAATACCAGTACAATGAAACAGCATGTTTATGGGGTCAGCCAGGAGGCTCTGGTATGGATACTCCAGTGTGGACAAAGTTTGACAAATACCAGATAAATATGTGGGAGAGGCTGAACCATATTAGAAACCAAGAGAACTTAAGTTTTTTTTTTTTTAAGTGGTGGACCTCATGGACCTAGATTTCAAATTGAAGCATCTACAGACAGGTGCAATCACTAGGACTCTAGGTAGGTTCCCCAGACTGAATTTTTTGGCACCATTTTCCGTGATTCTGATTTATCCAAAATTCATCAGATCAAAACTTTTTAGTATTAATGCTTTGGAAAGCATGATCTCTCCCAAGATTAGTACCATCCCAGCACTGAGTTTACATCATAGCCAACCCTCCTTCCAAATCATTAATAAGGATCTTAAGCAAAAACAGTTTAACATTGTTCCCTACTGCTCCCCTGAGGTATTTCCCACCAAGTCTTGGCATTTATTCATCACTATGTGTTTCTGGTCCCTCCAGCCTGTTTTCAGTCTGTTTTATAATCTTCATCTCTAGTCAATCACAATTAATTTTTTCAGCTTAGTCTTCATGAAACAATACATTAATTGCCTCAGTACATGAACAGACATCTTATTTATGCAGATTAAATGACCATATTCTTTTAATCTACTTGGTCTGCAGTTGGATCAAACTAAGTGATTAAGCTATGTCTGGATTTGCTTCTTACAAATCTATGCTTGTGTCATTCATGTTCTTTTTCAATGGTAAAGTTAACTTGTGTAGAGTGTCTGCATACTTCCTACATGCCACTTAAGGAATTGAATTAATAACTAAAGTGTGCTCTGAGTCACACAGAAAACTCAATAAACTCTTCTTCACCAAGGATGAGGTTTGCTTTAACTGCTTACAGATTTACTTTGTTTAGTATTTTCTTCATTATTCTGTTACAATGAAATTCAGTCCTTTCTTTTTCCATCATTTACATTCTGTCTTGGCAACTGTCATTGAGGGTTAGCTAACATACACATGGCTCCATGCAAATGCACAGCACATTAAATTATTCTTCTTCCCTTATTTAGACTGTTTTACTAGAGATAGAAGCCAAAGTTATTGGATAGTTGCTAGCTCTTTTATGGACTGCTGTTTATTCATAAAGATCAATACAACACATTTTCTTCTACCCTCTGGTTCTTGTTTGATTCTTCTGTTTTTCAGAGATAACTGTATGTGAACCAGTCAGCTTCTTGGCCAAATGCAATAAGAACATAGGAGGCAGATCTGGTTTCTCAAATTTTATTTCTAAGATTTTCCTTTTCCCATATCCCTGAAACTCATCTCACAGAGGTAGCATTCTTCCCCATTCCCAATGTATTCAGTTAATGTTAGTGTCAGGAGATAGCACAAAGATTCAGTAAATCCAGCAGTATTGACTTCAAATTCTCATTCTGTGGGGCTTCCTAATGCTGTTAGACAGTTTGAGGTCTAAAATGAGATGAAGGGAGACAAGGCGAGGTAAATATGTCACTTCCACTCACAGCTCTGCTTAAGGATGTTTCCTAACTTGGTGAAAGTCAGCTAAACCACAGGAACAGCAGAAAGGTATCTTGATACGTGAAAAAGTTAATGCCTAGAGCCACTTTTTGCAGAGATCAGAACTCTTTTTTCCACCACATATAATGAGTGTCACCCCAGTAATAAGAACAGGATTCTGCATCAGTTTCATGTCTAAATCATTAACTTTTTGTGATTAAAGTGGGGGGATCAGGGTCATGAAGAAAGACTTCGTCATTTCTTTGTGTCATTGCACTAAACATAAATGTGAATTTCTATCAGCAGAAATAAAATAGCTGCTTCAACAGAGAATTCCTGAAGTTTAGAGACATCTGCCCCTCAAAAAATCCCAAACATTTAAGCAGGAAAATTATGTAAATTGAAGAAAATTAAGTGGCCTCTAAAAGGGACCCTACCCTTTTAAAGCAGACTTCTCCAAAGTGTGATGAAGAAAAGAGCTTGTTCCAGCTGCCCTGTGACTCAGACTGGCATAAATGTAATAACTGGCCAGGGCAGTTCTGGGACAGCAAAGTGGGGAGAAAATAAAGGCCAAGTACTACCTTGGTTCAGAAGATGTGAAACTTTCATATAACTGAACACCAAACTATTGAACATCTCTGGCTCCCTACTATGTCCCACCAGTCAACACATCTACTGTATGCATATGCAAATGAAGCACAAGCATAGAGATGAGGGTAGACAAGTAGGAACCTAACAGCCACAGCGGTATCTGAAATACTTATATCTGAACTCCTCACCACTTACTTGGCTTCTCAAAAGTCAAGTGAACACACCTGAAGATATGGCAAAAATCTTCAAAATTACCAGTCCTTTAAGGAACTTCCGGCTTGGGCTGAGGATCTCAAAGAGACACAGTTGTGGAGTCCAGCAGTGATTGTTTGATGAGATGAGAAAAGCAAGACAAAAAAGATCAAAATGGACTAGATAAGTCTCTTGATATCAGCATCTGTGACTCTTTTGCTATCACCATTGTGACATTGAATTATTTGCCTCTGTTGTCTTGACTAAAACCTATTGAAATGAGAAACAGCACATCTCGGGCAATTTGTTAAAATCACTTCAAGTCTCTGAGTGATGTTAATGATCACTGACTGAGGGTGGAGTGCAGCAAGGTGAATGGCATGATGAATGACAGATGACAAGCATTCACCTTTCTGATGAACCTGTGCACTTTCATGGACTCTCTCACTACACATCATCACATGTTATTCTTTACCTTACTTCTTTACTGTCCTGGGAAGTATCCTCATATTTGTTTTTTAAATACAGAGCTGAAGCAGTGAGGGAATAAATGACTTGTCTAAGGTCACCAGGTCTGCCCAGTCCTCCAGCACTGGTGCAGGCAGAGACTTCCATCACTTGTACTTTTGGAGCTGCAGACAATTCTTATGGCTGGTTGGTATGTGCTCAGAGCTCTGCTGCTCACTCCCCTCATGACAGCATCTACATCACCAGACATTGCAAAATGTGTCACGAGGAGGCAGAACAGTTAAGGGCATAAGTACCAGCGTCAGACCTTGTGAAGGTGCTTCAGGTTTGGTGTATGTGCTCTAGGAGCTGCCAAATTTAAAGACACTCAAGAAGATTTTCACAGAAGTATTCACAGACAGCCTATCTCCACATGTCTATCAATAATGCTCAAGTGTCATCACTTCCAGGCTAGGATCTAAAGATGCCTTCACCTGCTGCAGGGTTGCTAATGGCCATTATCCCTGTTTTTTAAATGGGGAAATTCAGGCACACAACAATAAAACAATTATTCTGCAGTAACTCACAGATCAGAGCTGGAATAAAGACAAAAATATTTAAATCCCGGCTCAAGTATCCTGTATTATCTACAAAGTGATTGAACTACTCCTTTCAGAGTTTTCTCTTCCATTTTTTTCCACCTTCCTCCAGTTGCTGATCACTTCTCCCTTTGCTATTATTGATTCCCTTCCTATAGTCTTTCCCATTGTTCCTCTCCCAGGAACGATCCCTTTCTCCTAGTTTTGCAGCTTTGCCTCAGGTCTTTCATTGCATCAGGCCATCTCTCTTGGACCAGAGCTGCTTCTCAGGAGGGGAACATGCAGCTGTTGGTGGCTGGAAAGTAGCCAGCAGACTTCCCATTCCCCCTAGCTATGCTGCAGGAGGGTGCTGAGTGACAATGTTGGCAGAGAGAGCAATAAGAGGCTTTGGCTGCCTGTTCAATACCCTGGAAGCAGCCTCTAGTCACTGGAAAAAGGATCTGAAGGAAAAAGGTTGCTCCCCTTGGCCTCACCCAAATGATATTTCATCCGGCATGAAGGAGATGTTGACAGAAGTGTCTGTGTGTCACTGCAGATGAGAGATTCTTGGCCTGTGGGGATGTGCCTCCACCAGTCACCTCCAGTCCAGCAAGAGGCTACACAACTGCCCAAGGCTTCTGCTCACCCGTAGCCAGAGGATGAATGCACAGTATTTCAAACTATTCATAAAAAGGGCTATCGTGTCAAGTAGAGGGAAGGCACAGGCAGGACAGCCAGCTAGCTTGTTTCATGTGGAGGGAACCAGTATGAGGAGCAGGTTTATTTTTGGCACTGCTGCTCTGAGTTGAGCACACATGGGTTTGAAAGTTAATTTATTTTTAAACTCAGGAGGAAGGGCTGGACTTGCTACTTCTGAGCGTATCACTGACCTGCTCCTTGGGTCTATTAATCTATGACATCCTCCTCCGGTGCATCTCTCCCAGGATAGCTCTTCATTAGCTAAACCAAACTACACACAATTTGCTCTCAGGATGCACAATGGTCAAATAATGAGACTGGTATGGTATGCAACCACAAGGAAATGGGTTTGAGCAGAGCACAGGTACTCTCTAAGCCTGCCTTCCCAAGCAGTGTGTCTCCAAGTGATGAAATGCAATGCTATCAAATATCATGACAGAAAGCACGAATAAATAAAACATGAGGGTGCCTCTTAAAAATAAATGTTGCTCCGTGATCTTTTTCCCAGGAGAATGAAGTTTCCAGTGTGCTAGCTCTCTCTGCGTGTGGTATCACATACTGCATGGTCTGTTCCCTATAAGCTCTCAACATATGCTATGAATCTGCCTCTGCAGTACAAGTATTCTAAATCAGATGTTTATGCCTTCTTCTGATCTTTTGCAGTCACACGTACATACATCGGATTTTGCCACAGGCTATCTATCATTTCTCCCTTTCCAGCATCTGAAACGCATGACCCACAATTTGGTGTTATATATGTTTTACTGCAGTTTCCACATAATCACACAGGAAACCTTAATTCTCACCTTATGAGGCCAAGCACAAACACGTAATTCTGGACACAGGCTGCAGTTATAATCCTTGTCTTTCAGAAGTGTCATGACTGTATCTCTGATCACGGACAGGCTGTATTTCTGGTGGAAAAAATCTGAATCAAATCCCATTGCAAAGCAAAGTCTTACCCTTCACGTTCAGTTGTTTTACCTGTGTCATTTTACACCTTCTACCCCAAAGTAACACCTAAAGTCACTAGCCAATTGCTGCCTTCTGCCTCTGAGCCCTCCTCATTTCAGCTGTGGATTAAGCACGGTGGTGGTGCACGAAGTGGGCATTTTCCATCGCTGTAGCACAGACAGGTCTGCAAAGGAATGCATCACTCTGTAACAGCCCACGGCACACTGCGAGCTTGTGTTGCATGGGGCCAGGGTCAGGGATGAATAAACGCGTTCTCTGTGTATAATATTTTAGGTGGAATGACCACCCTCTAATGCAGGTTAGAATATGGTGATGAAGTAGGTACAGATCTCCTGTACCATCAAGGGGAAGGAGCCCAATCCACCGCAGACCCGTCATGTCTCAAGGCTGAGACTTGCCCTTCTCATTCCCCCCTCTCATC